>NW_009920479.1:19223-60356 GCF_000696875.1 Nestor notabilis | reverse complement strand
TGGGCATTCCTGGGCAAAACTCTTTACCCCCTTAATGCTACATTGGATGCCTGGCTGCTAGTTTCTGCACAAAAAGACTATTTTTAAACTAGTTAATTAGTATCTGGTTATCGATAGCTTACATCTGTCAAGTGTAAGAAATATTTCACCTGGATAGTTAATATACTCACATTGGAAGCTGTTTTACACACAAATATACCATCCATATTACTCAAAAAAATTCAAAGCATTGAAGAATCAGTCATCTTCAAGCTAAGTCAAACATGGCTGTGCTTTTCCCTTAGTATCAGAAATAGGGAAGGACACTAGTATAACCTATAATGAAACTGGCAAATTGGAAAAAAAAAAATCTATGAAATTATTAAGCAGCTACTTATTCCTTAGAGTTTACAGTAGCGAATATAGACCATGGCTGGATCTGAATTCAGCCGCTGGGTAAATGAGATTGTCAGCAACTGAATTGCAGAGCAGCAAGAGAACAGAGAAATTAAAAAAAAAAAAAAAGAAGAAAATTCAAACCCAAAAGACTTTATCTATCCTCAGAGAAGTTCTTTTGAAACAAATTGTAGCCAGTTATAACTCTCCATTGTATGACTCTGAGGACATATTCCCCAGCCAAGGCAACTAATTCTTTGTGCACTCAGGAGGGGATAAATATGCCCCTAAATATTTTACGATATCTTATGAGGAAATGGAGCTCTTATTCCTACCTGCCTGTGGTGATTATTTCAGTGGGTTCTGTGAAGTTCTGCTGTAATTGACTTGCCACCTTCCTGAACACAAATAATTTCCTATAAATTGTGCCCCCAGCTTTTCAAAGAGGTTAGGAAATGTGAGTTTTGTTTTAAAAACATTATTATATTACAGCAATATTCCACCATATTCTTGCCAAGTTTCTTATTCATATCAGCAGCATATCCACCACAATCCAACTCTTCCCTCTGCTCAGCAAGCTGCCTTCTCAGTGGATGATGAAACTTGGCACGGATAAAGAGCAAATCTTATTAGTGATGTCCACATGTGCTGTGCAAGAGCTCATACGTGATCTCCAGATGCTGAAGGAAGATACGCAATCTGATTACAAACCAGTATTTTGTAAAGGGTTCATGTCTATGGTTGCTCAGTCAGCACAGGCAAAGCTTACACATCTCTTTTTTAAAATGGTTTGAGATAATATCTACTTCAGTCCATTCTGATTTCCATGCATAGCCCACAGGAATTTAGGAAAGCGGGGCTTCCCTTTCCCTGCTTTTTTATGCTTTGTAATACTAATACTTAGCGTTTAGAAAGCACTTTACTATTTCAACTTACTGTCCAATTAAATATCACTGTAAGGTACTAACTCCCCTAAAAAGGTAACAGTTATTCAGGCATAGTACTGCACAATGATATCTGATAATTTGCACTTCTGTTCTAAAAATAAGGAACCGCTGTGATTTCTTGCAATAGGATAGCAGCAGGGAAACACTGATTTTTTAACAGCAATAACATTAGGCAGTACTCTCTCTCATGTTATGGGCCCTAATTCATATTAGTGGGAGCACTAGTGTAAGGCAACATAAAGAGGTTTTCAGGTGTTTGAATATCACCAGATAGTTTCATTTCCAGTTTTGAATCCTGAGCCATGTTCCCCAGTTGCCTGCATGTCAGAACACTCCTGAGCTCTAGCTGGAACAAAACTTCTCCTTGTAAGGAAGCCTGAACACACTGCAGATATGATGGCGGGCCATGCCTAGAGCAGCCTATTCTAACGTGTCCTGACAGTCCTTCCTGGTATCGCTCAGGGCATGTGTGAAATGCTGTCAGCAACAAACTGTGAAAGCACAGTGCTGGCAAACTAAACATCAGCCTTAACATTATATGGTCATCTCTGGCAGAATCATAAAATAGTTGGAAAAGGAAGTGACCTCTGGAGATGATCTCATCCAAATCTATGCTCAGACAGGGCTTTGGTTCATTTCAGGGAAAGAAAGATGCAATTCTTGCAGCTCATGTTGAAATGTCTTCAGCACTGTCAGCCACTCCTGAGTAGAGGATTTAGCATTGAACATGTCTTTAATTCCAAAGGTGCAAGGTATTAGTTTCAGTCAACTTGACAAGATTCTTCTCCCAAAATTTAGCCTTCAAACCCACAAATCTCAACAAAAGTATCACGTAAATCTTTAAAACTATACGGTAGCTAGGACCTGCTACTTTTAACTCTCTTTTAACCTCTGCTGAGCTGCTGTTTGTTAAATGGCTGCTACAGCTGATTTTTTGCCCTTCCCAGCGTTACCACTTTCTGCCCTAAGGACCATGCAAACACATATAGCCCCTGTCTCTACCCTGTCAATGTCCCACAGGCAGCTGGATGGTGCCTGCAGCCATTGAGAAAAGGAGCTCCACACCCCCCATTGTCTGTCTTAAACTTATCTCAAAATAAATTTTCTGATTCATGTGCCCATTGACTGTTTGGGGTTTTGGGGTTTTTTGTGGGTTTTTTTTTTTTTTGGGGGGGGGGGTGCTGGGTGTGTATTGTGGTTTTTTTTCCTCCCTCCTTTGGAAACTTTTGGGACTTTTCTTCTTGCATAAGATTGCAATGGGAAGCTGGGCTAAAAAAAATAAAAATATACTAAGTATCACATAAGATTAGAGTCTGCAAGCCTTGATATGTAAACCATTTTGCTGTCGTTTTTGAGCAATGGAGCAAATGTGTATGATAAAGGAAAGAGCAGGTCCTTTAGAAGTGTAGCTGAACCCAGTTGGCTCCCTGTGAGCTTGTGAGAATCCTTTTCACATGTAGACTTCAAACCTGTGATGGGCTCTATAGGATGCAGGAATGAACAAATCTTAGGTTTAGCATCAGAAGAGGCAGACTCTGAGCATAGCAGAAAAGCTGAAGGACTCGCTTTAATTTGTAGGCACCAGCTCTTATACCTATAATAATTAATTTCATTGATATGGCTGAGATCAGTTTCTCCTTACCAAAAAAGTGGAAGGAAAACCTTCAAATGAAACAGAAGAAAATGCTCTCATTATGAGCCTACAACACTTAGACTGAAAAATACTTTCCTGTCATCCTGGTAGGACTGCTGCTGTCACAAGGGCAGCCGAACCACTCCACTCAAGCAAAATAAGCTTTCTTACAAGACATGAAATGTACTGGGAAGTTGCGTGTGAGGACCTGTGCTTTTAAGGGTAAGGAACATACTGCATTGCAACCACATGACTTACAACACAGAACAAGTGCTAGTTAAATGGTCCATGTCTTTTAAAATGATAAACTGAGCAGGAGCAGCAGTATGGGGACAAGGTTGTTCTATTGTCAAATGTAAGAAGCAAACCTGTTCAATGTAGCATGATGAGCCACTGCTGGAAGGGAAACACATCTGAGAGTAACTCCTACCTCCTCAATATGCTCTGCTGTGGGGAGGAAAGCATGCTTTTTGGTATGTGGAGGCAAACCCAGGCTTGGAAGTGCTCCCAGCAGTGAGATGGCAGCATGGGGTGAGCTGGACAAACCAGGTGAGTGCTGGGGCCCTGATGCAGGCAATAAGACTGCAGCAAAGCCAGCACTGCTGTGCCTTCACTGCTGCCAAGCCCATGGCCTCAGAGCTCACACACGCAGTGACACCCAGCTGTGATCACAGCTTGCCATGAGAGCATGGGTAAGCTTCAAAAAGAGCAAGGGGATAAAGTGCATTTGGAAGGTTGCTAGGCCATAAAGAGGGGTGAGGAGGAGACAGAAGCAAAACCTTCCCCAGGCTCAGTGGTGATAACTGCATCAGCACAAGGAGAGAATCTTGCACACATTGGACCAGATTTTTAACTCCCACCAAATGAAGTAGCTCTGTTGAGATCAACACAGTGCTGCTTCACAGCATATGAGGATCTCCCTGTCAGAATAAATAAGCCTTTAGAAAAGCAGGCTGCCATTTAGTTTGCTGAGTCCCACCCCAAATACAGACTTTTTTTGCAGATCCTTCGCTCTCTGTGGAGCTGCATGGTCATACGACCATTGAAGAGCACATGAGCTCTTACAGTGGAAAAGCCAAGATCTAAAAGAAAAATTGAAAGTTACTATGAAACGAAAATGAATATCCTAAATCTGCCTACTAAAGACAAACTGAAACTGTTGTTTAAGCTACCGTGTGTATTGTTAAATTACATCACACCACCTTTTCCTCCCTGACAAGCATGAGTGACAGTTCTATACTTTGGAGTTTTATAAGACAAAACCAGAGCAAGGAAAATAGTTCTGCTGTGCTCAATAAATGTATGCAAATTGCCACAGCAGGAAATTACTGGTAATAAAGTCCAGTTAGAAAGACATCTCTCTGATTACTCAGTGGTACTTCTCTTCCCATTTTAAATTTTTAGAAATCTAACCATTTTTTTTCCCAAACTTCACACAGACAGGACTTTTCCTGGGAGCAGCAGCTCTTACCTTGCTGAAGTCCAGCATCTCTGGTTTGGTGAGATCTAATGGTGGCAAGAAAGACGAAGTCCATATCTTCCTGAGGTAAATCACTCACTACACTTCAAGTATAGGAACAGGTACATGAATTTACTCTCAAAATGGTATCATTCAGAGAATATAAGAATAGTACAAAATCAGTTTGCCCTAGTTCAGTATCCTCTGATATGCAATAGAAGAACATAAGTACTATCTTGAAGCAGGATAAATTCTAGGTGGCCTTTTCCTGAAACAACCTTCCAGCTTCAAGTCATGTAATAGCATGAAGGAACTGACACAAAGGGTATATGTAGAGCATCATGTTCAGTAGCCACAAATGTATTCATCCTCTGAATTTGTTCAGCCTGGTTTTTAACCTATTTCTGCTCTTGGCCTCTTCAAAACCCCATGGGGCTGAGTTTCACAATTATATGCTGTGGGGAAAGGTGTTGCTTTCTGTTTGTATTAAAGCTAATTTATTATAGATTATAAATTCACTGGGTGTCTATTAGTTCTTGTGTTGCGAGAAATAAATATTCGCTTTCTCTGTTTCACATCTTCCATAGATCTGCATAATATCTCCTGCTTCTTTTCCAAGCTAATGAAACTATTTAGTACTTTCTCCTGTATAAACCACTCTAGACCTTAAATCACACTTGCTTTCCTTCCCTGTAATCTTTCTAGTTCTTTGCAATTGTCAAGGTTGAAAATGAACCAGGAATTCTTACAGTACTACAATGATGATTTCTGTTTTAATCTGTTATTTTTTCAGATAACTTTTAACATTCCCTTTGCCTTTTTCACCTCTGCAACAGTAAGCTGATGTTTTCATACACATAAGACAACTATAAGATGTCTTTTGCAAGCACTAATAGCTAATACAGAACCCATCACAGAATGGCAAAGAACACTGAGCAAATAAAGGTTGTTAGAGTCTGGAAGGAGCAGGGTTGTGACAATTCTGGCAGATTCAGTGAAAACTGACAATGTGGTAATTTTGCAGTAAGGTGCATTGATTTCTTGTGAGTCACCTTCTTACATAGTCTTAGTTGCTACAGAGTACATTGAGATTTCCTGTGTTATGGACAACCATAAGGGGGTAGGTGAGCCCTGGATCTGAATCAGGTGGATCAAACATGGATCCAACTAAGTGATTTTTAATACGTGTTTATGACTGCAGGGTCTAGAAGTAGAGGTGGAAGCTACGTCCTCATCAGTTTTAAAGAAGGGGATTTGGGAATCTGGGGGCAAAAGACCCTTTTTGATAGTAGGTATACAGTTTTGTATTGTAACATAGACCACTGGAGACTGATGTTCCATGACTGATTTATGATCAGGCTAGAAGTGTTGAACAAAGGAAGAGGTAGAAGGTTTGAGATGTAACTCTAATTGTAACTGCGTGGTTACATTCAATCCGCACAGTGCCAGACCTCCTTCACCCATGCAGATACTGAATTCTGAAGCAGATTAGCCCTTTTCCCTATTCTCTTGAAAATGCCTTTGCTTTCTTGCTGGAACCTTCAAAACTAAATGGCTTGGAATCTCTCTGTTGATCCAGGCCAGCACTCTTTTTTTTTGTCTTGTAAATCTAGCACTCTCATTCACCTTTGTGCTTTGTGTAAATTCTAATACATCTCCTTAGTAACTCTGACTGAAGATGTCCTCCACACAGAGCTGGAATACTAGACCAGAAGAGAAAATTATTTTGCCACATACACTGAAAGAGTATTTGCAGGTTTATAGTTGTTATAGTGGTAGTGGACATCTCAGAACTGACATGTATGTGCTACCTAGATTTAGAGGGAAGACATATGTGCAGAAACATGAGCTTGAACTTTATGTTCTCAAGCCTGAAGAGGATGTGATAAGTCATAGTGGACAAATAGGAAGGCTTCAGGCAGAACAGGAATCATACAAGGTAAGTTTCGGAACAAGAAAGAAATGCAAGCACTGACCAGTCAGATCCAAATAGAGACTTTCAATAGACACATCCAAGTTTAGGCAAAACAAACTACAAGTACTGAACTCAAATAGTTCAATTGCTGCCAAATGCATCAGTCTAAATGAAGGCAATGCTAGTTAATGGGCAACAGCGTACTCCACAGCTCTTGACCACCTTTTCACTCCTTGACGAGATCTTGGAAAGAAGAACTGAAATTGCAGGAAGATGTCCTTCTGAACGTAGGAGATCACATTGCTATTGATCTTCATTATTAACTTCTGTACTGGCTCTACAGCTTCTGCATACTTAATAAGTTCTAAGAACCTTTTGCTGGCTTCTAAAAATTCATCATGTCAGAGGAAAGAGTCAGAAGTTTGGATTTAAAATCTAGAGAATTAAACAACTACAAACATGCAGCAAATAAAAAAAAGGACATTGAGCAAAATATCAATTTAAAATGTTTACTATCCATCACTTTGTTATTACATCAGTTCTGATTAGTTTAACTTCACAGTCCTTTAACCCCACCAAGACAGACCTTACCATACAATGCTATTTAGATCCCAAACAGTGTTAATTTACCTCCTTTTGCCTTTCAAAAATGTTGCGGTCTCCTTTCACTTTTTTCTCCCAACTGATCCCAACATGATCAGGCATGGCTATGGGAATGTCTATCAAGTGAGGCCTGATCCTCATTTAAAAACAAAACAGAATAGCAAGCCATTGTCTTAATTTGGAATTGAATCTAAACAAATAGTTTTAGAGACTCAAGAATGTTCTGTCAGTTTTTCCAATAATTTTTCATTTCAAAGTTCTCCATTTTCGTTTCAATGTGAAACAAAACACAGAAATGCTGAAAAGATTTTACACACCCTCACGCCAGCCCCCACCACTTGAAAAACTAGACTTATTCTAGTTTTTCAAGTCTAAGGGGAGGGGAGGAAACAAACATCAACCAAATTTTGGGATGCGCACATGAATTAAACTATAAAGACTTTAACGTTCTGCCAGCTCTGAGCACCATAAAAGGATTTGGACTTCTCTGATATGCTCTTTGTTGTGAGAAAAAGGAGCAAACATGGATTTGACCTATTCTTTTTGTGTGTGTTTGCCTACTTTTTTATTGTTGTTATAATTCTCTTGAGAAAAGGTAAACAAAGACAAGGGAAGTATGAATTTCAGGGTGCTTCCTGAAGACCTTTGTGTTCAAACCCATCCTGTGCATCATCAAGCAACTGCTTTCCACTTCTACATGGCTGTGTCTGTTAACCCACCCACATTGCAATCCTATAAGATCATACACATTTATGTGACTCACAGTTACTGCTTCCAGTCCTATGTCAATCACAGTTACTCCTTGTCTACCCTGGGTGGCTGTCAATCTCTTATCAGGGCAGAATCACTTTAACCTGCTCTAAGAATGTATGCCTTTCATCATGACTGTAGTACAGAAATATCTTCTGCTAATAATGGGTGTTAGAAGTATAAATCACAGAACAGTTGGAGTTGGAAGGGGCCTGTCCTGACATACTTGGATGTTATTCAGCATTGTTTCAAATTTATTTCTTCTCATCATTCTCCTTTAAACAAGTTACTTTTATTCTAACATAGAATCATAGACTGGTTTGGGTTGGAAGAGAGCTTAAAGATCATTAATCCCACCCCCTTGCCATGGGCAGGGACCCCTTCCACTGGACCAGGTTGCTCCAAGCCCTGTCCAACCTGGCCTTGAACACTGCCAGGGATGGGTCAGCCACGGCTTCCCTGGGCAGCCTTTTGCAGTGCCTCATCACCCTTACAGTACAGAACTTCTTCCTATTATAGAAAAAAGCCTTAGTTTCCTGTTCAACTGCTTTCAATAGTGCACTGGTAAACCCAACCTATTTAAACAACTGGTGTTCTGCTGTAGTTTAAGTCCTTTCTGTAAAGGGATATAAACATCTAAAATACTACATGCTTGGGTACTAGTTTGTGTGTCATCAGCCAGTATGCAAGCAGAGAAGCTTTCTGAATCAGTTTCTGCTTTCTACTAAAAAAAAAAATTAAAATTCAAAAAACCCACCAAAAAAACCCCCCAAAAACCAACCCAACCTCAAGGGGAAGTCAGCTAGAACTTCACGTTACAAAAACAGCCATGAATTGACTCACCTCACTGGGGCAATATCCACTCATTGCACGTGAAGACCTGGCCTACCGTTTGGATGCCATGAATTGACTCACCTCACTGGGGCAATACCCACTCATTGGACGTGAAGACCTGGCCTACCGTTTGGACAGAGCTTAGAGATATAAAACCTCTCTCTACATGACCTCAGATGTATTTCACTGATCCGTGCCAAAGTCTCCATACCTAGGAAGGCATACCAGGTGTGAATTTCCTCATAAAGGCTATCTCCAAACAGGCTATATTCCCCTTCATTAGGTACTTGGGATGCTCTGGGTGTGGTTGCACAGTGCCTTCTCTCATTTCAGCTGTGTCTAGCCCTTTTATAGCCTATTACACAATAGTGCCATGCAGCGCATTTAATTCAATCCTTAACTGCTTTAACACAAAGGGTATGATAAAATACAAAGTATTAGAAGCACTATCAACAGAAATAAAACTCAACTGCATAAAAGACAACTCTTCTTTAAACACATCTTTTTAATAACAGCTATGGAAATGCAGTACAAAGATTTTACCTTTTTTTTAGAGCAAAGTTTGGTCTAAGCATGAAAGTTACCTTTTAGTAGATCAGGTCTACTAAATAGGTTCTCTACTTTGTTTTAAAGGTGATCAGAGAATCCTGTGAGTGCTCACTGAAGGATGCTGTCTGCTGTCTTCTTGCTCTAACAAACTCAAAGCTGAAGCAGCTCTGGTTGCAGTAGCAGCACTGGTTTTATTACTACCTGCAGCAGGGGAAATATTCTACTTTCCCCTACGCCCTTTGGCAGAGGAGAGAAACCAACATTCAATTTTTTTTGTTGTTAAATGGCTGGTTTAAATAATCTGAATTCCTCATGATTACACATGCAACCGTCTGCTGTCTTAAGCACATTAAAAAATATTGGCACTTGGGCCAACAGGTTCATTACACACCAATACAAGACAAATGGGTTCAAATTTGTAACCACCTTGCCCTTCCTCCTCCTCCAACTTAAAATGAATGAAAAACATCACCCTCACAATGATCAGAGTAGCTTGTATATAAACATTCACCCTTCCATCTATCATTTATGTATTTATTTTTCATGACGACTTGATAACCTTCAGTGAAGATGAGCAGATCCCCTCTACTATCACTTTATCATCATGCTTTTTTGCCAGAAGCTCTGCAGTTAAACGGCCACCAGTGGTTAACAATGCTATCGCTGATGCCTAGAACAAAAGCATGAAGTTTAAAATGTGCACAGCTTGAACAGGGCATATATCCTGGTTAACACAGGATCCTCAACTTCCTAAAGTTTATCAAGTCTGTTTTGAAAGTTATTGCTTAATGAAGTATTAGTACGGATAGCAAAACAGGTCCTACTCCATGTATTATGATATATACTTAAAAGTGAAGTCTGGTCCACCAGGAAGAAATGGTATAAATAGGGATGTCAGAAAAGATTTGATTTGATTCAGTCAACTATTCACAAGTGTCTGTGGTATTAAATTCTTGTTCTTGAAATTTCTACCCCATGGTGTTAAAGTCTCACATCAGCCCTGTTGCATACAGATTATCAGCCTCTTTGCTTGTTCATAGGCATCCTTTATCTTTACATTTTCCATCTTCTCATGCCCAGCAGCATATTATTACATTACATATTACAGAACAATCCAGTGAAGTACCAAACTCAGCCTCTAGAGACACTGAGTACAGCAAGGGGGACATTTCCAAAATATGCTTAAGAGTGTTTTGGGAAGGATGTGTAGTAGGAGAACATTTTGGAAGCAGGCAGGCATAGGGAGAGAGGAAGACAGGGCAGAATAATAGAAATGAAGATTAGAGCCAACTGACACGAAAGGGGATTTCAGGTCAGGGAGCCTGAAAGGAAAGTTCTTATGTTTATTGAGAAAAAATGTTATTGTTAATATTTTTAAGATCCATTTTGCATAGTGCTAGTGTAATGGAAGCAGTCCCAGAAACTGAGTTTTTTGTATATGAATTTCTAACAGCTGACATGAGCTTAAAATATCTTTTTATGTAGGAGCAGTTCAACTTCCCCCCAATATGTTCTGTGCTTTCCTTCCTTCTATTTCACTGGGACTAAAATCAGCTTCTCAGAGGACAGTCCACCTCTTCCTTCTGCTGCCTCGTCTCCTGCACTTCCAATCAGAGCGCTCCGTAACGTCACCATTGATGTCACTAGCAGAGGGCTAAGATGGTAAATATAAGGCAGGGGGTGAAAGAAGACTTTGTAGTGGGAACAAGTCAACTGTCAAAAAACCAAGAAACTATTTTCATGTCAATTCTTGTCTCCTTAGAGATGAAAATTGAGGAGGAGTCAGATGAAGGAAATCTCAGTGATTAGAAAGTGAATTAAGCTTAGGAGGTTTTTTTAATGTATTCAGTGAGATTTCAGTAACTCTTTACATTCATAATGAAGATATGAAATCGAAAACACAAAACTAAAGGTTTAGTCTACCTGTAAAACTGTGGTTAGGTATGCATACAGAAGAAAAAAAAAAGTTGTTGAATTTTATTCCTTGCCTTTGACTATAAAAACATAGGAGAACGTGTTACTATTAGTTGTGCATATAAAGCAGGCCATAAATTTATTTCCCAAAAGCCTGTGAAAAAAATGGGATGGGCAGGGTGTGGGAGGTAATGCAATGACAAGAAGGTTCATTTTTACATCTGTTAATGCAATAGGTCACCACACAAGTTGGTGCAGTAAAAACCAATTAAAGAGCCGAAATAATGGAAAAAAGCTTAACTATGCAGAGGACTGTAGTCCCTTTGTATTTATCATGAAGAAAGAAATACTCAGTATATCATATTAGAAAACCTCAGATAAATTTGAGAGACTTGTATTCCTGTGAATATAGGGTCTGTCCTACAAATCTTGGAGTAATGGACACAAACATTGTAATATGGCCTTAGCAAACACCTATCTTAAAATGCAGTGAATTTAATAGATAAAACTGCCACTGTTTTTTATATTTTTGCTTATCTCAGTTATTTGTCACTTTGACTATAGCACATTCTTGCTCTCAACACATGTGAAAAGCACAGACTAAAATCTAGCCAGAGGAAGGAATTCAGCATAAGTAATCTAACAAAATCATAAAAAACTAAAGCAGTAACATAACATCTGCATTAATTATACTTCTCATACATCCCAAATTCTATAAGCTTGGTATTAATTCAACAACAAATCATCAGTCTCACATACTACCAGTTATATTACCAGCATCTAGAAGGCAAACAGCTCTGTATCTAATTGCTAAATACATATTCACTTGGCAATAATCTCAATTAAATCAAGACATTATCTTCTCTAAACTGTTTGTTACTGTCTTTTTGGTGGAGATTATGACCTTTACATTTGAACCTTGTAAAATAAAACACATGAATACTTTTCATGTACTTCAGTGTGAAGGCAGCTCATTAGCTTAAGTAGATGATGGTGTTTTAAGGCAACTTAGCTGACTTATGAATATTCCCACTTCTAATGTCAAAGGTATTTCTGCATTCCTGGCAATAGGGAGATCTTGTAATTTTATTTAATGTAAAATCTTACATTTTAGCAGGCTATTAAAAATTAGGCTATTGGTCTTGACTTTATATCCTGATCTTCAGTAAATTTTTTCTATACATTTAGTTTTCATTAGTTTAGTAATCACTTAGTAATGATTACCATTACAGAAGGAGTGCAAAAACTGTAGGAAAAATGCCAGTAATGAGGAAATGCATTTATTTAAATAACAACTTGTACTGCGGTAGTATCTAGAGATTCCTATGAGGTCTTCGTTTTGTTATGAGCCATGATTTAAAAAACAGTCTTTGAGGAGCTTAATTTTGTTTTGCAAGAAGGCAACAGGCAAACCATGAGTGGGGGAAGGGAGCAAGTGACAATTCTGATTAGCTTAATAAGCAGCAGAATTGTGTGTGGCTGCCTGAACTGCACTTGCCTGAGTTGCAGCTTACTGGCAAGTACTTGATTTCATTTCTAGGAAAAAGAACACTACAAACAAGAATACTTCTTCAGGCAGGTTTTTCTTGCTTACAAAATGGTGGAAAACTAGCAACACTCTCAGTTAAAGTACTTCTAGTTTTGCAACAGCAGCCCCAGATGCTAGTCTTACTTGTGCAGTCTGGTAAATGCCATGTGTATTTCCCTCTTACAAACTTAATTTCAGAGCTGCTCAGAACCTCAGCTATATCCCTTGAGAATAGAGAAAAAGTATAGTTCAATTTTCAATAAGCAGCAACAACCTGAAATTGGTGCAAGCTGCTTAGCTCTAGATAAAGCTACAGCAGTTAAACCACAGACAAAACCCCAAAGAGAGAATGACTGAGAATCGGGAGTGCAGCCAAAAAACCTGCAGATTTAATTCTCTCATGATACATTGTAAGCAAGGTATGACTACAGTCATCTGAAACTTAAGAAATCTTATTTTTTTGTTCTTGATATTCCTCCTCTTTGAAAACAAAACTGATTTTGTTCATGTTACCCACACTGGAAGCTTGGCTACCTGCAGTGCGTTGCAGTAAAATTTGAGGCTGGTGTCTTTAACAAAACAGGAGTTATAACTAAGATGGCCGTATTTTCCTGTAGTAACTTTTGAAATAGATCTATCAGCTTATTTTTGCCTCTCTCTGGCCCCAGCTGCAGTCACAAAGGTCTCCAGAACAGATTCTCCTGCTTCAATACAAGAAGGGCCATAGCAGAGTCCTTGAATTTTACTTCCTTTTAAACAGCCCTGTCAGAGTCAGCCCATAGGCATAGCACAGAGACAGCATTTTTTGATTTGCTGTGTCTAAAGAGAAGACTTCTGTGCCTCTAATTTGTATTTTTTTATTCCCCCCAGCATCCTCAGTGACTGCTCTGTAAAAATAGCCTCGAGTTTGCCAGTAGGCATCTCTTTGAAGGGGAGGAATAGACTTCAAGCATGGGCCTTGGATAAAGAGCTGCAGTGAAAAGTCATTCTCTCAGCTTCATTTATAGATGCAATTTTCTCAGGTACTAGTATTCTAAAGAAGTAATTCTGTGTTTGAGTACCTGATTTGTACCTACTGTAAGTGAGAGTAAGTCAGACCTGCAGCCTTTCTTGTAATATTCCACTCCGACTTAACACAGACAAATTATGGTAGTCAGACCACTGTCGTAGTCTTCTAAGCTTTCTCCAAGAGTAGACAAGTGTGATGCTTACGTGTTGTTCTTTTCAAGAAGACAGTGACAATAAGGGTTTTTTTTTGTCTCCAAGATGTCTAGAGCAACTTAACTTCTCTCTGGCTTAAACCAGATTTGGCTACTGAAAATCGGAGTCTAAATAAACCTGTTGTCCTACTATTCTCCTTGACCTGGTTATGCTCTGGTTTTCTGTTCTTTTAAAAGTTGCCAGAGATTTGTTCAGATTTTTGGTGTTATTGGGACACTCTGTGAGGTTTGAGTATGCAATTTTTTCTTAATTCTTTTTCACATCTCATGAGATACTAAGGATGCTGAAGTCTCTTAAGAAGTCGAGTACCAAGTTCATTTACCCTTGTTTAAGATGTATTAAAGCAGCTGACAGCTTTAGGAACAAGAAAAAAAAACAAAACAAAACCAAACCAAAAACAAACCAGACACTCAGGCCCTAACTAGCAGGCTCTACTGCAGTAGTTACAGCAATAAGAGAACTGCATAAAGCAAAATTATATTGCTTTTAGCTTCCCTATGTTCCCTCACTGGCAGCCAGCCCATTTCTAAGCTATGTCAGAATGATTTCTATGGGTTAGTTTTCCTTGATGTCAGAGTAGCAGCTGAGCAATTAATTCTTTTTTATTTTATTTTGGAAATGAAAAAGGCGAGTAGCAAACTCTTCAACTACATTACAGGCAATTTTTGCAAGCAGAGTAGTCAGATCTATTTCTGTTTAGATAAAACAGAATATATTTCTTCTGAGGTACAGAAATGAAAACAGAAAATAAGTGATTTTTAAACATTAACTGCCTGACAGTTTAAGCAGAATGAACTGCTCTGCAACTTGCACTATGAAACATTTAGAATAATTTTCAAGCACCTTTGAAAGACAGAACTGAGAACAACTTGTCTAAACAGCCAAACACTTCCGTCCTCATCGTAGGGGCCAAAGATGCATTTTCAGATCACATCCACAGCGCTGTGCTTCTCTGAGAAAACTCTCCTCAGATAACCCTTCTGTTTAAAAAAAAAAAAAAAAAAGTCTAAAATGCCTGTTAGGAAATACTTTATGGCCAAAGACAGAGCTAAACCTCCCTTTAGTGTTAACAGATCTCTTAAACATAAAGACCAGGTCTGCAGAAAACATTCATTTGGCCTGCTAACTTCCTGTGAGCGTTCGGGTATCTGCATCAGAGTGTGATGCAGGGAGCCCTGAAATGCTGCCAGGGCAGGGCAAGTTCACTGAGCCCCATATTGCACTGCAGATGAGCTAGTTAGGATCCAGAAGCAGCACTGTCACATCCACAGAAAGTTGTCTCAGGGCTGAAGAGCCTAGGTTTTTCTGTGCAATCTACGATGCACAGCTCTGTCTTTTCTGGATATGAGCAGGTTCACACAGCATGCGGTATGAGAAAGCAATTGGTAAATAAAATCCAAATGTAAGTACGAGTGAGATTTGTCTCTATAATCTCTGCCCCTGCTTTAGAGAATTTTTGTTACACAAATAGCAGGCCACTGGAACAGGCCTGGCTCCTGATCATGCTAAGTCACCACTAGCTAAGGATCTTACAGTCACAGAGGCTTTAGATCACTGAACATGGATAAATCCTGTTCTCTCTTTTTCCTCTGCAATGGGCTGGCATCAGAGCTGTAGGAACTATTTCCCCCAGCTGTTTCAGCACACACAACAAAAGTACTTTTCTTCATCTCATCCAAACCAAGTTTTTCCAATTAAGAAAAAATAAATTAAAAAAATGTTTAACCCAAACTAGAATATTTTTTCCTTGTTTCAGGCATCTTTAACCAAAAATAAAGCAAAGGAAATTGTGACGATGAACCTTACCAAACAGCAGCTTGCCAAAAAACGTGAGATTTAAATCTATCGGTTGAAAGTGCCTCTTTTTTAAGAGAATGCTTTAACAACCCGCATGGAGAAGATTATGGTGTAACTCATCACTATTAATGCTTCTCACTTTGAATTAAACAATTAAGTATTCATGACTACAACAGAGGTATCCCACTTCTGAGGTGAGTGCCTAACAATTCATCCCTTGTCATCAGCTCAACAACTGTTTCAATTGTCCCATGCAAAGCTGAAAAGCTACAAAAGGAAATTTCTGAAACATGTTTGTGTGCCAATCTCAGAGTCTCTCCCTTGCATCCAGGATTTCATTGTAGGTCTGTGAAAGTAGGTTTAGACCTTCTCAGGTAGAATAGGGATTTTTAATTTATTGGATGATCCCAGGTGAAATGGAAGAAACTAATTCCTTCAAATTCCCTTCCGAGCAAATTCAATGATAATTCTCAAGTTGTTTCTGAAAGACTAAATAAATTACTGTAAAGAAGTAACCAAAACTTTCTCTCTCTACTAACTAGACAAGAAAAGTCACCAAAAAGGAAAAGTATCCAGGAGCTAACATTTGTAATGTATACTTTTGGTAAGAGAAATATTACCTGTGGGAAAAAACAGTCATTTATGCAGTAGACATTCAGCTTTATGTTCAAATAACATGAGTATTGTAAAGAGTAAATTTTATTCCTGAACATGGATAGATAGGTTGTGTCAGGCTTTTATTGCCCATCTCAATACCAGCCATATGTTGTATTTGGTTTCATGGTTGTTCACTCTCAGACAAAAATATATGACCCTTTCTTACTTTACTTCTGTGGACAAAGGCCAATGAATTCAGCTTTGTTTGAATACATGCAGTCAGGTTTAATGCCTGCGATGTGCACACCACCAGTCTCCAACATTAACCACACTGTTACAAAGGCTTCTGCTCACGTCAAGGAGGTGCAAATACAACCAAATTGTCACTTATTACCTCAGAAATGGATTCTCTTTATTATGGTTTCTAACCCTCTGCCCATTAGACAGTTTTGCACAGTCATGTTGCTGCTAATTTGGGCAGAAAGCTACTTTGTTCAGCAATCCATGAAGCCTTGCCTTTCCTCCTTGTTTGTGAGTAAAGACAAATCAACAATCACTTTGACCTTTTTGTTAGTGCAAAGTGTGTTGCTGAAGAACTTCAGCTATATTGCAGTGTGGAGAGTTTATATTTTTGTTTGCTGAGACCAACGTGGGCGACTGAACGCTTCAGAAGTTGCCAGAAGCCTCTGCTGAAGCCCCACTAGTGTTTGTACCTGCAACAACTTAAAAGGCTGTTTGAACACGGTGCCTGCTTTCAGGGCCCACATGACGAACAGCACTACAGCAGTAGGTGATGGCAAGATAGCAGTTAGAGGGAAGAAGGCAACACTGGTGAGGTCCTTGCCCAAGGAAGGGAGGGCCCTGTGTGGGTGAGATGCAGAATGCTATTTACAAACATTTTAACACTCCTGGCTTGTGATAAACAAATGAACCTGTGTTTCTCACAAACAGGGAGCATGTGAATGAACTTGAAAATAGCATCTGAGGCTTCACATGCGGTGGGAGGCTAACAACAACTGTCCGAAAGCCAGCCACAAGCACTTAGCAAGGCTCTGATAGCACCCGTTCTATTTCCAACACTGCTGCACAGCTCACAGAGCACTGGGTCTACCAGCTCCTCCTGAAACCTCTGGCTTAAGAGATGACCTTTTCTAATCGGGGCAAAAGATACTTCTTCAGTGGGAGCTCTTGCACCCTTTTGAAACAAGCTCATATTCTCCCTCAGTTCTCTGCTGCTTGTTTCCAGAAGAGGATATTGCTTGCAGGACCAATGCCTGAGTACCTTCAGATCATTAGATATTTTTTCCTGATACTAAACCTCTCTCCTGCTTTGTTATATATCCCACATTCTGTTAAAAAGGATGTGCTCACTTTTGAAAACTTTTTTTTTTTTTTGCTTTCCCTGCCTACTTTTGTTTTTTAATGCCCCGTTTTGCTGGCTTGTGTGTCTGCCTTTGACTGAAAACAAGTACACTTCATTCTGATAGCCCACTAATCTTCCACTGCAGAACTGTCCACTGAGTCCCAGAGTGATAACAGTACTTCTCTCATTTTTTGTTTATGCTGAATACACTTTGCTGAAGTTAAACTTCTGCCAAATCATGGAATTTGTAAGAACCATGGTTATTCTAAATGCAATGCAATTGTCTTGGCTGATTTTGTTTTTCACAACATGAATACCTTTGTATGTGGAGGGTTTTTTTGTGTGGAGTCTGCCTTTTGCATTCTCTCTGATATCTTTTATTACAGCATTTCTAATTTTCTAGAAGAGGAATGCCTAAGCTCGCCTTTGAAATGTCATTAACTTTACAGCTACTTGTTACATGCATAGAGCATAACAGAGCAATTCCTGCTCCAGAGCTCCATAGACGTATGTTTGAACCCATGTAGGTCCCTCTCTCAAACCATAACATCTATCTCAAAATCAGCATCTCAAGTATATCGTTCATCAGCAGTTGTACGGACTGCCAAGCTTCTGTTTGGCAAATTCTTCTCTTTCTAACCATTAGGTTTGGTTTTCTAGCGGCTGTCTTTTCCTTGGCCTTGAAACACCGTTACTGCGATCAGGAGACAGCAAGAAGTAGGTGAAAACACGGTTTGCCTCTTCAAACCATTTGCAGCCTATCCCAGGATCTCCCAGACTTTCATTCTTCATATAAATGAAATACTGTAAAAATTGCTGTTACATGGTTTTATGACTGAGCTTTACCATTTGAGTTAACAGAAAACTATTTAATAAATCTAGTGCTTCAAACCCATCTATTGTCAGAAAATAAAGGTCTGTTCTGATTGCCTTCTTTTTCTGTCATTCATTCCTTGCAGCAACAAAGTTCTGTTTAAATCTTCTCCAACTGTCTTCCATAATTCAAGAAAAAAAGAAAATTAATCATCTCAGATGAGGCTTTTAACTGAACAATTTTTCCGTTTGGGGTATTTTTAAATTTCACTTAACTCCTAGTACTGTTATTGCTCAGCTATCAATTAAAGTCTAATACAGACCTGCTTCATTGAGCTTCTGATTAGAATTGCATCCCCAGAGGTGCTGCACAAGAAAAGTGACCTAATTGTTCCAGGTGGCTGATCCAGAGCTTCTTCACTCACTACAAAATCAGGGTTAGAGGGTAACAGGAAAAATGGCAGAATACCCTGCTGTTCCCCCAGCTACCATCCAAATTTTGAATCATGCAAGTCAAAAGCACCAAGCCCTAATACTTCCAGCTTTGCGCACTGATTAAAACACATCTTTTGTTCCTTTTGAAAAGATTTGCAGAACAAAATGAGCAGTAATCTCCTCCAAGTGCCCATCCTCCCTCCAGCCATCACAGCCTAAAACTAGATGCTGATGTGCTTACACAAAACCAGGAATAAATGGACCCCGACTTTGCAAGAGTAACCTGCAGCCAGCTGTTCTCCTGGGCACAGCATGCATGCCATAGTCATCTTTACTGTGCAGGTCTCGGGCTGTGTCTCCATGGTGAGGCTGCTGCAACCTGTAGTGTTCTGCACAATCTGGTCTCTCAGATGTTGAGATTGGAGTGCACCCTGACTCCCTCCCTGCCTGGGCATACAAAAGGACCACGCACACTAGTTCTCATCTAAATGCATGGCTGGAACAGGGGTCTGGGCACACAAATCAGGGTTACAAACTATGGTGTGGAGCCCACCTGCCTCAGCTTTGACAAACATGATGACTTCAAGCGTCACCAGCACTCTTGAAAACCAAGCAGTCTCTTGAAAAGGCACAGAAGAATTTAGCACCCCACGTCTAAAGCATTTAATTTAATAACCTTGATATTGTCACAGCAGGCCTGCTACCCCCTGCTGTAGAAGTTGACAGCTGCCACTCCTTTAGAGGACAAAGTTCAGGAAGGTCCTGCACAGAAGCCATAGCCAGCCCTTCACACATGATCTATTTTTGTTGCAGTAGGTTTACAGTGCTTCTTTGAATGGCAGAAGCTTGGCTGATAGCATATTTGCCTGCTTAACTGTGTGTGCTGTTCTCCGATATCAAAGGAAATGAGTGTTTGGGGAGAAGGAGGAGGAAGAAGATGAAGGGTGAGAGAGGAAGGAGATGAGTTAAGTGAAAATGAATGATAAAAGCAACATTTCATGGTATCAGATCTTCTGTGGGAGTTTTGGGTGGGTAGGCCAGCATGCACATTACAGTGACAAAGTACTAGAGTCCAGTGAAGAATGAGAGCCACCTAAACCAAGGAGAGGAAAAAGATCTGCACCTGAGACATTCCTCAGATGGAGCTCAGCTTTACTCATCAGCTTCACACCAGGATCCAATGTGAGAAAGCCAGAAGGCATCAGCTAGCATATACTGGAAGACCTTTGAATGTATTTTCTGCTGAAACTGTAACATAAGGGTCCTAAATGAAAACACCTACCCAGATTTATGATGCTCAAAGCTTTTTCAAGCTGTATAGTTTTGTACAGACATTTAATGACTTTCCATTACTGGAGGGATATTATAGCCTCATTTTTGTATAAGTGGTAGAAGAAAGAGGAGAAGAGAGAAAAATTAAAAACCTGTCTCAAATGGGGTCTCAGGTAGAACACATGCAGTCAAAGGACAGAACGTATCTACCTTTAAATCAGTTCATTAAGCAATTCAAATACCCCTTTGTATCAACTGTTTAGTACTACAAGGAATTACTACACCAGCCTTTCTATTATCTCTGAGCTTTATTTCTTTCAGCAACGTAATTATCAAAGGCAAATTTTTTTCACTTGCACATCCTCAAATCCAGAGATAAATTTAATTTTTTTTTTAAATCCCTTGCCATGCTTGTTGACTCTGTTTTGTGATCTCTAATGGGATATGGGATATCAAGCTACTGAAGAAATTGCTTATAGAGGCAATCTCTGAAAAGAAAAAAATCTAGCTTTCCTCAAAAACAGCTCCAGTTAGCAATGCATGAAGAACAACAGTGTTTGCCTACAATGAGAAGCTAAAGTAAATCAACAATCAAGAAGGAAATAGTAGTGCAGACCTGCCTAAACTGCAGGTGCAGGGATTCACATGACATTAGCTTGTGCAGCCCCAAATCACATGGCAGCAATTAGGAGAAAACACACTCTGGATCACCTGGAGGAGCCTCTCACATGTCAAGTAAAGCCATCTACCCACACGGACCTCTTTCTCATACTACTAAAGCGGCTTTAATTTGAACATAGCTCTGTCACACACAAATCTGCATTTTGTACTTCAGTAGCCAGAGTACCCCATGAGCACAACCAAACTATACCACAGAAGATGCAGTTTTCCTATTGCAGTTGTCCATAGACTGAAAGGACATGTCCCAGGTTCAGAGCTGCCAATGGAAGATCTGAGAAACTCCTTGCAGTGATGTCCTTCTACACATCAGTCATAATGAGCAACTCATATCTCTTAGGATAGCTGTGTTGTCAGAGATCTGCCATGAAAAAGTGACCGAGAGAAACTAGTAAGGGAGGGAAACCATGTTAACAGGCTTTTCCTACCATTTAAAAGAAAAGAAGGAAAAAATATTACCATATGCTATAATGGCTCTGAGTTTCTGCAGATGGTACCTTCTGTTGCACAGTTGAGAGAAAAATAGATGTTACTAAATTTTTACATACATCCTACAAAATTTGTGCACGTTCCTTGTATGCCAAGTAGGTATGTTTATGCCTTTTTTTAATTTACCACACTTTTTCTGCATACCTACAAGCTGCACATTGTGTATTATACTCTACCATGGTGAGACAGCATGATGCTGTGAGGCAGCCTCTGGATATATAAATGGCTCTTTAGTCTTTTTATGCAAGCAGTTTTCAACAACTCTTGCTTTGGGAGAGAGTTTTCTGTGCAGGCTGGAAATCTCTCTTTACCTTTCCTTCTCCATACATCTGAGTTTGCTAATGATCACATTTAAGACCAGTTGGTACCAGCAGCTAACTTTTAGGGCTGCTCAGTGAATATGCTTTATCAATGTGGGATGAGTGGGTGGAATGTTTTCTACTGTTTTACTTTTTATGGGAAAATAGAAATAATCTGGTGGGTTTAACAGTTGTGCTGTCACTGGTATGGCCACAGTGATAAAGAATAAACTGTTCAGTCTTCACAAGATCTCCATCAGCAACAGCAAGATTGCTCATTAGATTTCACAGCATACGCACTTCAACTATATTTTGTGCATCTGTGGTACTGTCAACTGTTTAGGATATATTATATATACACATACACACACATTTTCTTTGACTTCAAGCTTTGATGCTTGTAGCTTAGTTTATAAACAAACAGGATCCTGAATCTTGACAGTTTACTTCATTGCTAATGTATAATCCTCAGTACTCTGACTGGGACCTAGTGCAGTGGTGAGAGTCACTCCATTAAGAACCACCTATCATAAACAGAATGTCTCCTTTGCAAGAGTCTGTATAAAATCAATTTTACTGGTTTATTTTAGTTCATTATTTTCAAACTAAGATGGGCATTTGTTTTTATGCCAAATGTTCCTGTAAATCACCTGTATCATGATGAATTGAAGCATTTACAATTTGATAGTCAGCAGTAGGAGCAGGCAGGTAACCAACAAAGGTCCATGTCACTCCACAGTGCATTTTATTAATTAGCAAGAAAATTTATTTTGCATTTTTCAGTAATAACAGGTCCGTTAAGCCTATGAGAAAGTTTCTGTATTAATTCTGCCTCCAGACTTCTCTCAAGCCACGTATGCCATGGCAGTCAATGTTCAGGGCTGTGGATGGACAAAGAAACATGCCATTTTACAAATGCTTTCAGTGAAGTCCTTGGAATTACCTTCTTACAAAGAGAGAACAGACATGAGAGGCATGATATCTTCCTCTTGTGTCATAAGTCAGAAATGAACATTGAGATATTTTCCTCGAAAAGTTCAAGGCTATTGTCTAGAGGAGCAGTGGAAAATATTTTCTTCAGAAAGTAATATAAAGCATATTCTGCTATCCTGTGGGTGCACACAAATCTTATCATGAATGTTTTCAGGGGGGAAGAAAAACAGCTTTCAATGACTTTTACCTTCTTCTGGGATTCAGGTGACCTACTGCCTTTAAGCCAGTTAGCAACATGCGACATAAATGCCACTAAACCTTACAACAAAGTTATTTTTCCTGAAGTCTGGGTAGGTTCATTGCTCTCTTTCTGATATAAAAAAGAATTGAATCAGCTATCGTTCCTGTTGTCTGACCAAGTCTAACTCACTTGTTTGTTTCACGAGATCGCAGGATAATGAATCATGAAGAGATATGATGCCTGTGTTTAGGAGCTGCAGATTAATTTACAATAATTTGATCACTTCAGATCACTTCCTAGAACACTGATCCCAAAATCCCAAAGAACTGATGCCATGCAAGTGCTTATTCTTATTTTTCTCATACTGAGGTCTTTGCTGACTCAGACCTCATATAGAGATACACAAGGAAAATATTTTTTTGGCAAAGCAGGCACTGTATTAGAATACCATAATGGCAATACTGTTTCAACAGCTAATGAAAAATAAGGCAATGTGGTTCATAAAGGGCCTTTATTACATGGATACTAGATTGTCAGCCCTGTGGAAAGCATCTATTCCATTACTGAATTGGGTTAAAGTTTCGTTTTGTTGCCGGATGCCTTGAAAGTAAACTTCTTCGTAGTTTTGGTGGTTAGGAACTTTTAGCACCAAACCACCTGCTGGTCCTGTCAAAAAGATTGTCTGAGAACATCTTAATACATCATGAATTGATAAAGAGTTTTCCTTATCTTGACAGTGGCATACTGGTGCTGGATTATAAAATCAACTTGAACAGTTGCAAAGTATTGGAAAAAAAGCAATCAAAACATAAACCCCACGTGTTTTTCGGAAGTGTTCTGCCACTCATGTTTTATAGTTCTGATAAATGCAGTTACTATCATTCTTATCGAGCTACTGAGAGTTAGCTAAAATTGCTAAGAGATTCCCATCTTCTGTACTATAGTTACAGTTTTCTTGTGACAAAGAGACTCTCATTGTCCTGAACGTAAGCTTTGCACAGCGCTGTCCTGTCTCAAATGCAATGAAGCCATCAGGCTTTTCCTGACTGTAACTCTTCTCTAACTCTTTACAAGAAGAGAAGTCTCCACACTCCGTAAATACAGTCATTTAGCAGTAGAATAAGACAACCTAATCAATGAGAATTTAGTTATCTTAAATACAGCTGTGGGGGTTTTGTTTGTTTGGTTTGGTTTTTATTTAGTAATAAATAGCACTCAGGGAGTGCTAAGTCATTCTCAACTTCATCAGAATTCCCTGAAAATAGCCTTTTTGTTGTAGTGCCTTGTTTCAGAATGAACCAAGAGTGCTGGCATGATAAACTGCTCCTATGGCCTTCATGTCACCAGCATTTAATTTTGCCAAATTGATTTATCTTGAGAAATTGCAACAATCACTTCAGCACAATGTTTCCTGTATTGTTATGGATTGCCAAGGCAGATTGGAAAGTGATGTGTCCCACCGCCGTACTGTTTTTTAATTATGTTTTTTTTAACGTTACTCTTTCATCAATATTACTTCTCATGGGTAAGTTTTTGGAAACAGGGCCCTTCTTTAAATCATACAGCCATCTGAATACATTTCAAGCCTTTCTAACTTTGGTGAATTGTACCATAACTGACAAGATTTACATCATTTCTGTTTATTAGGTAAGGAGGTGGCCTTCAAGTAGTTTATCTAGCCCAGAGAGGAGACTCAGCGTCCTAAATTACTGAACATGCTGAGGTTAATTGCAATATACTGCTTTGATGTCAGACAACAACACTCATTTACCTGCTTATTTTTAGCAAAATCACACAAAATTCTCTATGGATAGCACTGGCATTAGAACAAACGAGTAATATACTAGGGGACAATTATTAATTTTTATTTCATTAAATATACTTTATTTTTCCCCCGTTGGGTCAGTGTCTCTGGCTGTCTGTTGTGCAGGTTTATTCCAGTCACATGTTTTACACCACATAAACATCTAAGTGATCTTAACATGCATCAGCAGAGAAGACCAAGGAGGAGACTTGGGTCACCCACAATGCCACCTGGGTTCATTAATATTAAGAAATGAGTGCTTAACAGACACTGCGTCTGTAGGGGGAAAGGAGTGACATCATTAAACGTGATACACTACCATATGGTTTATCAGCAGGTCAAGCTTTATCCTCTGCTCACCTCATTTATGATTCAACAATATTTTTTTATTACAGAATCATCATATTAGTGAGGAAATAAAAGTCTACAAGTTTAAGATGTTAGAATGCAGAGCCCATTCTGAATGCACAGAACAAGCATTAAGATTATAGCTGTGTAAACTCTATATTCCCGATCAGTTAAAGCAGTTTAACAGTTAATATTTACAGATGAGCTACCCCCTCTCTCCATTTAAGTACATCAGAAGGACTGTCCTACAAATTCCAGTAACAAATCTCACTTTCCTTGGCTGATCCAGCAACACCAGACTAACAAGATTGAAACTTTCTTTTTGATTGTTGGTACTCTGTTAATAGAAAATAACTTTGATTGAGTAACTTATGCTTATGTGCAATTTGCTGTAGTGATTGCAACTTGAAATTCATCACATTTTCCCTTACTCTAAAGAACTACTTGATAGAAGTCAATTCTTCCCCAGTTGTGGCATGGCACAGCTGGAGCAGTCACTCTCTGTGGGAAACTCAAGCCTTCCTTCTCTATAAATTCGAAAGGAATTCAACAAGATCTTCAGCAAAGATTCAAAAAGAAAATGACCTGCCATTGGATAACAGTCCTCAAATGATCATGTAACAGGTAAAAGACAGGGAAAAAAAGGAGCTGTATAGTGTGTATATATGTGTGTATATATATGTATATGTAGGTATAGCAGATGGTCACCAAAAGAGTCCCTTAGGAATTTGCACTGGGACATGTCCTGTTCAAGATACTCAGAGACAATCTAGAAGAATATGCCATATGATGACAAACTTTGCTGAGAAACCTATATTAATCTGATTATTAAAGACAAAAATCAACCAAAAAGAAAATTGAACAGATTGAACCATAAAATTCTGAACAGATGTGCTATAAAAAGGCAGAGGGGGTACAGTGTAGGTAAAATACCATCCATGGAGAAAATAAGCAACTTTACACACAGTGATTAGTTTTGACACGACAATCACCATTCTGAAGCAAGGTCTTACCATTGTAAAAGAACTGTGAAAATGTCAGTTCATTGCTCATCAGAAGCCAAAAAAGCAAGAGGCAAGTGGAATGGCATGACCAATTAGGAAAGGAATAGACATCAAAATATATCATCATTATGCAACTCTCTACTATTAATGGTGCACTCACATTTTGAATATTGCATCATGTTCTGCTGTTGCCTGTCCACCCTCCCACCCCACCCCCATCACCAGAATCATGTAACAGAACTCTGAAGGTTAAAGATGGGCATCAGACCCCAAAAAATCACAGGTAAAATAGTAGGAGAGTGGATAGGGAATGACTTGAATACAAAAGCAAAGAAAGAAAAGTGACAGATAAAATAAACAAAATGGTAGCCCTTTAACTAAGGCATAGTTGAACTGTGGAACTCCTTATCAAAGGATGTTACAAATACCAGAAGTTTACCAAGATGCAAAAAGTGTCTGAACACATTCATGAAAAAGAATCTATTCAATATCACCATATCTAAAAGAACCACCTCTAGCTGGTGAAGTCCCTGAGCAGTATTCAGGCTGGCAGGTCTGTCTTGTGGCACATCCTCATTTGGAGAGTACACTGAAATGCATGATTGTATTTATGCTGAGCCATTTCCACTCTGACCAACATGATTAGAACATCCTCTCCCCCCATCTGCAATACATTCCTTTTCTGTGACAGTATTTTCGTGTGCTGCCTTGCAGGTGTTGCTTTCTGCCTTTTGGGGACAAACCGAACTACTTCACAAACACTGGGCTTAAACAGGAAAGGAGATAATATTGCCGCAAACCCTGCTTCCTCTGTCACCCTGCAACCTCCTTCCAAGAAACAGTTAGGTGCAAGCACTCCAAAAGACACAAAAAATTGTCTTTCTTGATCTTTGATTACTAGTCACAAAAGATGTCACAAGTCATCATCAAATCTCAAAGTCAAATCTTCTTCCATCCAGGAGCAAAGCCTCTGTGAAGGCCATCTACCTGACTTCTATACTCAATGCCTTTTGATCTTTGGGAAACCCTATAGTGAACAATGCAATCTCAAGCCAACACCTTCCTCAGGATGGTGTGCAGCAGCTGGCAAGTCTCTATGCCTTCTTCAAGGCCAAGTGAGTTTACACAGTCAGATTTCCTCATTCTCTCTGCTCCCAGTGCTTGATGGATTAGAATTCCCCGATCACTCAGCTAAGCGCATCAGCCCTTTACAATTCAGTGTGTGTTATCAGCATCACCTTTTGTGCTGCAGGCTGTTCTTACCATCACCATGAATACAATATTGCATATGCTAAGCTGCCTCAACAGAATTCAGGATGTCCTGGGTTTAAGTAATTATTATAATTTAAATCATCATTATTCAACAATAGGTCTTCTAAAAAGCTAAAATCTAATAATAAAACCCAGTAACAATCATCTTTAATAGAGCATTTCAAAATCAGGCAACACGTTGTCCATAGTCGCTTAAATTGTTTTAGTGCTGGGCAGAGTCTCTGGCTCACCAGAAGTCTTCAATTCCTCATACAACACGAGCAGCTTCATCAGACTTTTGCTTTACCCAGTCCCCTCTGTCAGACCCTTAGCCTTGAGGGAATTCAAACCTTACAGTTATTCCTAGACATTGAACAATTGCTAAACTAAAAACTATTATTTTAAACATTTCCTGGGCAGCTCCATAGTGAGAGAGATGTCCTTGATCCACATGAAAACAAAAAGGCATTTCTTTTGCTAGCCTACCTGAAGAAGTGACTCTTGCCACACCATACACTCATTCACTGCTGGGGAATGGCGGTGGCATTCAGGGCATTCATGCTCCTGGGGGAGATACCACTCTGCCAGATAAATTTTTGTCCCTAGACATAGCTGTTCTGGAGCACGTAGAAAATTGTTTCAGAGCACCCTAGGGTGGGTGACCACAGTGAAGATGCTGGAAGATGCACTGTATTCCAATAGAGAGACATCACTGCCAACAAGAAAATACTAGGAATTTCCAGAATGAAAGAGAAGCCACAGCTGTGGCAGAGCAGAGAAGCTTTGCTCTCAAATAGACCATCTAAAATAAACTACTTATCACACATGGTTACTGACACTTGGAAGAATACAGTCAGAAAGCCAACGTAGTTTACTGCAAGAAGCTGACATGCAACAGTTCAAATATGTGTATCTCCAAAATTGCTTTTAAATTAACAAATCGGTTTCTATTTTGTTGAAGTATTAATGTTATTCTTATAAGCATAATGTAATTTAAAAATACTTAACAAAGTGATTGCATCTTATCTGAATTCTCATGCGAGTTGGACCAGTGCCTAGTTATGCACCAGTATCTTGCATCAGCATGTTACCATGTGACAAGTAAATGGCAGATCATTGCCCACAAAGACTCTTTGTCATGTCTCCTAGTGAAAAAGAGCCGTAAAACTTTTCTAAAAGAGACATCATTTATTCCTTCACAGATGGGGAATTACGCCAGTTCCAGATGTACTCCTGCATCCCAAAGAAGGAAGATACCAAACAGAAATAGATGGCTACAGGGTTATTTCAAACTAGCATAATTAATTAGCTCAGAGGCTGAACGCATCCCCAGCTGGCACTAAGAAGCAGAGGAAGGATATAAAGGTGGCATTCCCACTTGTGTAGTTACTCCTCAGTGTAATCTTCTTGTTGAGTTGCAAGACAGTGTTCACAGGAATGGAGTAGAAGATAAAACTCACAGGTGGAGAGGGAGAGAAAAAACATACGTGAATCTTGAAACTAGCAGCTGCTCTGCCTGTAAATCTGCACTGAGATATGCTGTTATTTAGTATGCTGTGGGCTGGTTAAGTACTTTCTGGTACATAGGCCAACATCAAGCTTGGGTCTGTGCCGAGGACAGTGTGGCACTCTGTGACATGTAAGACTACATTGTACTTAGACTTTCTGAGGATGCTTTCTTCTGTAGGTGAATGGCTGCTCTGAAAAACAGAAACCAAATCCTCACTAAATCTGCAGGTACCTTTGCGGACAGCATCTCCCATTTAACTCTTATCCCTCTTTCACTACTCTCATACTCCAGGCTTCCCTTCTTAGGAGATGGATGTTTCGTTCCTCTCCAGTGGCAGTCCCTCAATCCCACAGCTGTCACCAGCCAGTGGAGCAGCTCCACCTCTCTCAAATTACATTCTCCACCCTGGAGGTTACAAACATCGGTCTCCAGGAACCTGTGAAGTGCAGAACTCCCTCCTTCCACCCAGAGCAGCAGCTAGAAGGTTTCTGCTGTGGTTGCTGCTAGCAAGTTGTCTAAAGCTTTTTGCATTTATGAGATATAACCCCTGTGGAAAGTTTGTCTGACTAGAATTCAGTCTTGCCTCCCTCTGAGCAAAATAAATCCAAGTAATCCCCATCAAAAGGGCAGGACACAGGGATCTGATGATGTGTGAAAGATGAAGAGTAAACAAGCACAAAGAAAATTACCCTGATGCTAGACCTCTCTCTTCATTCTCTGTTGAAGTAATGAGCCAGTCATGGTTGTGCAAAAATACCCCTCAGACAGCCTGTTCTTCTGCAGCACACACAGTTTTCCCTTTCTCATCTTAAACTACTGGCAAATATTTTTGTTCAACGTTAATCTTTCTCCGTGGCCCAATTTCTACCTCCTCCACAATTTAGGATATTTTGGCAGATGCCTGTAACTTTTATGAATTAAAGTCAATGTCAAAATGAAAGCTGCTCCTCCCATCACTCTCAAAGAGCTGGAAATAAAACCCCATGTCTAAGGTTATGAAGGTCAATGCTCAATTTTGGAAAATGGCTAGAACAAGTTCACTTGGCAGCTCCATGTTAAAAAATGTTTCTGGAAGACTTTCTGAATTCCCTCAAACCAAACAACACAAGCTAAATCCCAATATCGTTTTTACAAATGAATTTCCCAGAACAGCTTCAGTCTGCACACTCATTCTAGCACCAGTCCTTCAATGGTTTATATTCTTTCAGATAGATTTGTAACTGTAGAAGTCTTGAAACAGAATTTTTAAAGTCAATCTGGTTGCAAGCTGAACTAACTGTAGTCAGTTCAGAAAAATGTTTTGTGGTTAGAGGTGCAAAGCTGCAGAAACAGAAACACTTCATGCCAATTCTTAGGAGTCTCTTGGGGTAGAGATGAATTTATTGCACTTTTTTTCTAGTATCTTGTCCAAGCCAGCTACAGTTCCACAAAATGCAAGGCAAATGGCTTTCCCCAGTTGAACAAGAACCTTGTATTCCTTAACTACTTGTCCCCTTAAAGGCAGTAATTTTCTCACTATGAATACTTCGAGATCCACAGAGGCCACCTTCTGACACCCGCAAATGATTTCTATGGCCTAACTTCAGTTCCTTTTTGATGTGAGGAAATGAGAAAAGACTCAGAAATGGGAAAAAAAGAGGAAAAGCTAAACAACAGAAATCTTTCCCCAGACAGTGTGATAAGATAGAAAGGCACAGATGCAAGCAAGGATTCCAGCTCTGCACCTTGTTTGAAAGGTTCCCTTCCTTTCTGCTCCTTAGCACAGTAAACCTTATTTGCAGCCATTGCTTTGAAGCTCCCAGAAGAACTGACCACTTTGGGATCCCTCAAGGCACTATAATGGGATAAATAATTACAACAATGGGATATCTTTCTTCTACATATCTGTAGTTTCCATATGCTTTCAAAGAACAGAGATCACATTTTAAAATACGTATTCTGAAATTCTCATTTATTACTGTTGCACTACAACTTCTGAAAAAAACCCTACTGAGTTTTCAATACAAAGTGAACATTTCTAGACTCAAGATTAATTATGTTAATGGTCTAAGCAAAACTAATCTCCTCTAACTCAGGCAAATTAGTGTTTCCATGTGGCTCATTAATCCCTGCCTCTTCAACTGAAGAGGCCATGCTTCATAGGACCAATGTATGCAAGAGAATAGCATGCCAGGAATATCTTGGGCTGCAAGTGCTGAGAACAGTAGAAGTATTGCCTGGTTTTTATCTAGATATGTAACATAGTGTTTCATTGTCTGTCTGAAGCCCAGGGCACACCACCAAACTCTATGATTTGCTGCAATTCTATTGAGACTAGACGTGGAAATTTAAGGAACAGCCATTTGTTGCACATTGTCAGAGAAAACTTCTGCCACCTGGACAAAGGAGGAACGAACTGAAGTATCTGCAGATCTGGTAACCTTGACACTGACATTCTTTCATTAATAATAGTTAAGAACCATCTTGCTGACAGACCTTCACATGTGGTTTCATTAAAAGGGGACAACTGAGGAAATTTCTTCCCAATCCTTTCAGTCTTTTAGAGGCTGGGCTGTCCTGTCCCTGCCAGCTCACCCTGGTACAATTCACTGAGAAAGGAGCAGCTGGCACTGAGCTTAGGTTCATCTCCAGACCACCACTGCCTATGTTTTACATGTTTACACGAAGGATGTGCCTTGGTTATAACCCTCAGCTGTAGTACCAATGCAAGCTAAAGGCACAGACCAGTCAAGGTGCTGCTTTGGATGGTGTAAAATTTAAAGTATAATTAAGCTACACTTGTGATAGTTTTCAATACTTGTATATGATCACACACAAGATCTATGACAAAGCAAGGAATTGATTTGTGAGTTGTACTAGGCTTCAGGAGCTAGCCTGGGTATCATCTCTCCTCATAATCCCTCCTGATTTAAAATGACTTTTCTGCTCTCTTGAGGTATTTGATCCCTGAGGCCTGAGATGCTCAGTGTGGGTGCCACTGCTCACGAATCAATTGCTACTGACACATATGATATTGATTCCTGCATTGCATTGCCTAGGAGCAGCAGATACAAAAATGCCAATTTCAATTACTAAGCAAAACAAAAGATTTATTTGCAATTAGATGGCAAGAGGAACATTACCACTAGCTACACCCTGGGAAAGAAAAAAAAGAAGTCAAATGTTCTCACTTTGTAAAAGATAGAGAAAGCCATATAGATGCTAGATATAACCAGCTACATTATATGTCTTTTTCCACACTGCTGAAATAATTCATATATATACATGTAAATATATATACATACACAGCTGCACCACAACAACATATCACTCTGAATGCAACTCAGACTAATGAAAGAGAAGTATGACAGGGTGATTTTCCAGTGCATTTAGGCATTCCCTTGAACTCCCCTATGCTCCACAAATTTTGATGGATTCTAACTGTGCCTTTTCAATGCCCTCTGTCAGCACTGTCCGGATACCTCATTGAATTTAGCCTAACAAAACACTCCCACGTGGGAAGTATATCTCAGAGTATAAACACAGGAGATGAGTAGAGTTGAAAGAATAGGTCCAAGAACTACAGGATGGGGGGGGTGCCTTGGCAAAGAACGAACCACATCTAGATCTCCGACATCACTTTCTCTTGAAGGGCAACCCCACACTAGCACAGCATCATCTCCTGGCAAAGAACTAAAAAGCCATTTTTTTTTCTCTTCCATATTTTGGGTACTGCTCTCACTGACAGTTTTTCAGCCCTAGCTCTGCCTTTGCTTCAGAGCCCTGTTTCCCAGTGCCCAGGCTCAAAGGACCATGTCACACTATGCGTCACAATCACCACTGCAACAGGAGATCAGTGACAAGCCAATCTGTGGTGCCTGTGCCACCCTGGAGAGGGTGACAGCAGCAGCACAGAGGAGAACAAAGCCTCTCTGCTTTTGGTCCAGCCAACACTATTTTCATTAACATCTGCAGATGCGGTACAGGGCTCTTCACCTTCCCGTTCCTCCTGGAAACCTGCAGAGATGGCTGTGCCTCCATGTTCTCACAGATATCTGCTCTCTGTGGTTTAATCTACCTAGGCTACATCTCTAGAGGCTGCAGCTTGGCTTCCTCATACTGGGTAGAGAAATCTCAGTTATGTTACAGTGAGCAAATCGACTGTAACATAACTGAGAGGTGGCGATGCTGGAGACACCAGTGACTTACTGACACCAGTGCACAAACCACTTCCACCAGCAGCAATGCGTGGGTAAGAAGCATTACGAATTGGCCAGCACAGACACTGCCCGTGGGGATATTCTCTTGGTTCTTGACCTGGTGACATCTGCAATCACTGCCTTTGGCTCACATTTCATACCAAAAGCTTTTTCTATGGTCTCCTATTTCTTGGGGGAAGGGGAGACTGTTTCTGCATCTAAACTGCAGTACTAGGATTCGGGTGGGCAAAACAGTCAGATTCACAGAGGTTGCAGGCCATTATTTGGGGAAGACAAACCACTAAATTTCATGTTTTCTCTTATTCTGGAGGGGGAGGTAAGGAAAGTAAGAGAAAAGTAGGCTAGATACACTTCAGCTCTTATTAAGGGAAAGAGTATTCCAATCAGCTTTTACACAGCTTCTGATTCAGCTCAGAGCACAGCAGTAGGGGATGAAGGGCAAGATCTGAGGCACAAGAGATACAGAATACAATCTGCACACCTTCATACTTTCCCTTTTTCTGCACTCAAGTAACCCTCTCTCTCCAGTTTAGCCAATATATTTCTGGCTACAAGCTGATACATAAGTGGAAAAAGAGAATAATTTCATGCAGTAGGGCTTCTTTTTTAAAAATAACATGGCTTTTTTGGACTAGCAACATCAACAAGATACACCTCTCAATAACACTTAGGAAAAAACAATATTTTCATGCCATTGAAGATCCCTGTGCTGGCCCCTGAACCGCAACATGAGTTGAAGTTATTCGTGAGACTGTTAAAGCACAAGGAACATTTTCCTGAATCCATTTTGCTGGAAAATTATGTGCAGAACATTACTTTAGAAATCTTGAGGGGTCTGCATTTAGACTTTCATTTTTCAAGAAATCACTGATACTGAATAAAACTCAATCTTATGGGCAGAAAGGGTATCAATTGGAACAGGTCAGGTGCTGTTCCCAGTCACACCAAAAATACTCCCACCACAGCCTTGCTGCAAAGGACAGAGAAAACTCTTGTTTTTAGAGTCACTACCCCAGGTCTAGCTCTACAAAGGGTAACTGATCTTGGTTTTAGAAGGGTAATTCCTACCTTTCTATGGCTTGAAGTGAGTTCATTAAAAAAGCTAAATTGCATTTGCTTTACCTATGTGTTTTATTGAGACTTATTCTACTGTATGAGTGTCAGGTTCCCAGGTCAGCTGGGGACATTACAAAGATGCACAGACCAGGTTAAGAAAGATCTGCCCCTTCCTCCCCAGTCTTGCCACAGGGGGCCCAGGTCTGTGGTTCATGGAGTATGACAGACAAGCCCTCACGGATTTCAGATGGCTTTGACTCAGAGTTTGTGTTAGAGATGCCACAGGTCCATGGTGGTTCCATCAATCCCTGGGTCAGTTTTCAGCAATCTAGCATCCCTGGTGGGGCCCCATGTCATGCTTAATACTCTTCTGTCACATCCTTTTACTTCAAAACTAAAGCTTGTTACCAGCTTTAATCAGCAGAAAGGGCAAGCTGAGTTTGCCTTTCTGAAATTACTCATACCTCAGATCGTGAAGAACACAAAAACACCCTCACTGATTTCAGATCAGAATACCCAAGGCAAGCAGGCTAACAGAGAAGAGAGTAGGCTTTTGCCTACTATTTGCAGGCAAAACTACTACTTGATTTTGCAGGAATCAGCAACAGAAGCCTCAGCTGTTGGCTGAGTGAGCAGTTCTAACCTCTGTGAGGTAGAAGGTCACTTCTATGAAGTATAAAATATGCTCCAAAAGTTAAAGAAATAGCAAAAGCTTCTTAAGTAAGCACCTCATCTTGCCAGGACTGTTTTTGCATGCTGCAATCAGCAAGAGCACAGGCTGGGTCAGAAGGCTATTTCTTGAGTATAAAAGCAAACAGCTTGGCTAAGGGAGTTTACAAAATCCACTGTATTCTTGGCCAGAGCTTCCCCGCTATCAGGGGAGAAGGGCTCAGCCAGAGCTCACTAAATTCACATGCAGTGTTAGGAGAGCACATAACCAGTTTGGACCCAAGTAGCTCAGCTACTAGAGTGTAACATTAATTATGGGCAAGAGTGCAGCCCAAACAAGTGCCAGCTCTCTTAAGCTAAGTGGCAGGGCTTATGCAGTTGGGGAACCTCAGTCCCTCTTCCGCAGCCCAGCACCACCAGCCTAATTTTGGATAGGATCTCAAAGTAGGCTTTGGTATGGTCCAGACTTTGTTCTATGGAAATCCAATCAGGCATGGATCAGAAAAGGTAGGTAAGTGCTGGATGTTCTGGAAAATTCTACCTTTACAGTCTGCAAACAGCGAATATTGCAAAAATTCTAGAGATCTTGCCAAATGCTTAAAAAACATTTCCTAATCTGATCTGAAGTCACACTTTATGTCAGCTTATCATCAACGATTCTGACAAAACAGTTTCTAGAGATAGAGAAAAAAGCATTTGAAAAAAACAAATGATGCAGTTGCTATGAGAGTTTCATTCCAATAAAACATCTTTAAATTGCCAGAAATACAGTTTATTGGCCACATATCACACAAACAAACAATCAAGAGAATGGACTTTGTTACTGAGGAGGTTTAGAAGGCTTCAAAATTGAATGCAAAGCTGGTTAAAATCATTAGACCTTGCCAATTCTCCATTGTGTATGTACATGTACACAAGCTGTACAGTCACAGGGGCTAACTTGCTGAGGGAAAGTATAGAAAATATCCCACTTTAGCAGAAATGTTTACTTCAGAGTCACAATATGTTCTTCTGGCAAGGAGGGGTTATACTATACATCTCTTATTATACCAAAATTTGGATATTGCAGCTCTTATAAAAGCTGGTCGCTGACAACATTCAAGTCATTTCAAAGCACTTGGCGTATTAGTAGCACACAGTATTATCAAGAGTGTGACAGTCACTGCTAAATAATCTGTGTAGCTTTATCAATGAGCAAACATTGCAGATGGACAGCAGCAAAATCTTAATACAACGTGCTTCACATATTTGAATGTGAATAATATTTTCAAATCCTCTTTCTCTCAGCTGTGTCATCTTCTTGTAAAATAGACTTCACTAAAACTCATGGAAAACCTTTGTGCTCAGGGAAGACACTCTTCTGATAAGCTTTACTTTTAAGAGGGTGAGCAACCCTCAGTCATAACATGGCCTGCACTTGCCCCCCTCTACAGAAGTTTAACCTTTAAAACTTAACCTTTAAAGTTTAACCTTTAAAGCATGCTGTTTAATTCCTTTCTAAGGAGCTCCCACTTTCAAGGTCGTATGGCTTCAAGCAAAGTCCATTAGGGAGCCATTTGCAAGGCTGAGTGATTCAGGATTCTTGCCTAAAGACCTGCACATCATCTGATATACATGCATTGGTATGCTCAAGACGTACATGATATAGAGGCAAAGTAGTCCACTCTTGCTTTCCCAATGTCACTTGGAAATGCTCCATTTAGCAAGACTCAAATCTATTTCCTTTAGCCTAAGGACTGCTTGAAGCCTTTGTCTACCCTAGATTACAAATTTTTTTCTGGGACCACATAGCAAATATCCTTTGTTCACAGAACCTTCCTGGTTATGACCAGGCTCACTGTAGACAACAGTAATGCATATTGACAAAAATGATGTCTGCATTCGGAACCTTGACGTTCTGAGAAGCAAATCTACTCACCTGGCCTACAGTTAGCCACAAAGTAAAAAAAGGTCAAGGGATGTGAAGAAGGGTACCATTAAGTGAAAGATGCAACTTTTCAACAAAAAGGCTCACTTCTTAGAAATAACACTTCTTGGGTGAGTACGATGGTTTGGGGTTCAGACTGGATGAAGATGATGCATTTGGATTTTGAGTTTAAAAAAATAAAATAAAGACATTACAAAAACTCAGAGCATTCCGGCATGAGTTAAGAGATGCCCATGTCTGACCTTTGCAACCTGCCAATCGATGGAACTGCATCTAAAACCAAGTCATGATACTTTAAAACTGAAGCTCTCCGTGGCTGGTTCATGGCACCAACCGTCTGACAGTGAGCTGCCCCTGGATCATCACAGGAGATGTATTGGCCCATCATTGGCTTGGACAGTGGTACCTTAGGGTAAAACAGAGGTGTATACTGGGGCAAGTAAGCCAACGCCCTTATACAAAAGATCAATAGCCCCTGAAAATATTGCTTTCACATTGGAAGACACGTTGGTACTACAATGTGCAGCGAGCTGAGCTCACTCAGGGCTGACACGATGCAGGAAGAACTCCACCACGATGGTTGGGTGTGTGTCTGAACCCACTCCTACCAAACCAGGCTGGGAGTCTCATCACAGAACTCCCTGGTGCTACCAGTGTGAGGAAGCCTTCCCAGCTCAGACCCCGAAACCGCAAGAAGGCACAGTGCCTGCCTGAGTCCATAGAGTGAAATGTTTCTGTATTTGTGAGAATTCTTCTCCATGGGGAGAATAATCTGCCCACCAGGTGACAGCACTGTCTGTGCAGTGTCACAGGAGCAAGTGCAGTCGTATGTTGTTCTCCATGTCCACCAGCTGAGCAGCACTGTGGCCCTCACATTCAGGAGCTCTAGTCCCAAGGCAGGTACTGAATGCTAGGCTGCAGACAAAAGTCATTCAAGTGACATTAAAGACTCAGCTTCCTTGCTTTCTCTTGCCCTGTTGGCCTCCTCACCCCCTCCTTCAGTAATGCAGCAGGACACTGTTAGAAGGCCAGGTGCTCCTGACAGTCGGTGACATGATTTACATTTCCACGGCACATTTCACATTAATGGATGCCAAAGGACATTTCAAACTATCTTTCACAGAGAAAGTCTTATACCTGAGTTATGAAAAAACACTGCAGCACAAAGGTATCGCACAAGTAGCCTTGTTATGAGCAGCAAAGATGAGTATCAAAGACAACTACAAAGGGAATAATGGTATCAAGAATGCAGTTTCTCACATTGGTTCTGGTCAGAGCATCAGAATCAGTATCATGCTGTTCTTACAAAGGATGGAACAGAGGTCTTCATAGCTAGAAATTTTTCTGTCTCAGAAGATAATGTGTCCTGGAGTCAAAATCATACAGAGAAACTGGAATTAGTAATAAATCAAAAATAAATGAGTTCAGCTTACTGGGTCAGTCCTCACCCTGACCTATCATAACATATGTCTTCCCGTCAGCACTCTCTCAACATACTTGTAATGACTTATGATGAGATCCCAATCCAGCTCAAGGCAACATGTTTGATGCAGAGGTCTAATCCTCTGCCGATGTACACTGACAAGACGTTCCTGAAGCTGATGAAGTGGCATCAATTTACAACAGCCGAGGATATGTCACATAAGGTAATAAGACTTTAAAAGAAGTGTGATGGCAAGAGTCCTAAACATTTGCAAAACACTGCTGTCAGAACAAATCTCTGAGTACAAACCCCTTTTCTGAGAAGTCGTCAGAGACCCAGATGGGTTGCTGGTTTATTTTATCTTGCCTGGAACACTGTGCATCCATCTCTCCTTCTTTACAGTTATTATTATTCCTGTACCCTAAATCCCTACTGACAGGAGTCTCTGGTATCACATTAGATCCAAAGCTTGGCTTAAAATCGGCCTAATATTTTGCTGAACTTCCTTTCCGCCCTCCCCAACTAGGCTGCAAAAACTTTAGCTTAAAACATTCGTTTTACATTATGCCTGTGAAATAGCAAGTTTCAAAAGAGGCAGAAAACAATCTGTAAAAGGCAGTTAATAAAGTATGCCAGTGATCCCCAGACTGTTCAGAACACCTTATTCAACAAGACGTTGAGACAGAACAGCGGCAAAGCTGCTAAGTAGCATGCAACAAAGCAGAACACAGGGAAGGGCAAAATGATAACCTGCATTTTTTAGCATCTTTTTTTCAAAGTGCTTTTCAGACATACATGCATATTATATAGGGACCATTTATCTAACTCTGAGATACAGCTGGCATCACATCAGAACTAAGTTATAAACCACCACATAATAGAACTATATAGCACAGTCAGAGAGGGGAAAATGAAGAGTAACTGTTCTAGCTGAATTACTGAACAAATGCCAAGTCAGCAGAATTTCTCTAGGTGAAATTTAATGGAATATCAAGGATTGCATTCAAACTCATGTGGAAGATGTTAACGGTGTCACTAACAACTAAGTCTTTGGGCTTACCTCTAAATGAAAACATAGTACCTCTGGCAGCCAAGCACCTTTACCAGAGTAGGCCCTGGTGTTACCCAGTAAGTCATCGACACAAGTTTATCAATCACTTGCAGTTCCTCAAAGGTCTCCCAGCTGAGTACCAAAAAGTGAAGCTCAGTGAATACTTCTCAAGAGTCACTATGATCATAGCCCCAGCACAAAACTGCTTCTAACAGTTCTGCTAGGCCAGGAGCCCTCAGCATGGTTTCTGAGAGTCAGTCCAGCCCCAGGATACACTCGCTTACTCCAAAGACTGTGGTTAACAGCATTATGGAGGTGCAGTCCCTCAGATGCCAGCGTGATCGCATGGAGCACGAAGGGATTGTGTTTCTGGTTGGGGACCACACTAGCTGACACTTGGAAACCTGCACAGAGGTTGCTGGCAAGCCACCATGTTCATCCGGGAACTACAGTTTTAATTACTATTATTCACACAGAAACTCACTCTTTGATTCTACATCGCAAAATGCATGTCACAGACATGTAACGGGGCTCTTCATTTTCCTTATTGCCTAAACCTATGCCACGGACCAAGGGTAATACTCCAGCACCAGGGTTATTACCTTTATTACAGAGAACTGTTGCTGGCTCAGAGCAAGCTGAATCCCCTGCTTAAGCAGTATCACTTTCTGCCACCTTCGTCTCTGTTCTTGCCTCCTCCAACTTCACAGCACAATTTAAGAAGGCTGCAGGCATATTTGACTCTTTTCTTTACACTGTCTTTTTTTCTTCCTCATTCACACACATGTATCAATAAAGAGACAGTTTTCTATGGTTAAAATTATATCCCCAGACATTTTAGATCTGTAGCCAAAGTAGATTTGACTAATCTGAATTCACCTTTGAAGACTAAATAGGAACATGGGAAGGCACTGGAATCAAAGCTTTTGCAAGCAAAGACTGGAAATCTCCAGCTATGCCTTGAGAGACTTGATCTAGAGATACGAGAGTCATTACAATTTAAGGAAGAAAAAGGACAGTACTGAACAACTACTGTAATTATTTCACTATTTCACCTATAATTTCCTCATCTCCATGTGACCTTTTTGTTCCTAAAATCCACCTCTTTCCAAGCTATTTACTGTGGCATACCAGTCTGAACACAGAAAACACCTCCCCAAACCGGGGAGCTTACTGGGACAAAAACGAATCAGTCAGTCATTCGGCACCAGCTGATAAGCAGTAATTCAATAGTCTATTCTGCAGTCTCTGGCCCTGGGACACTAATCCAGAGGCTAATAAAGCAGTAATCCCTTGCTGATCCACAGGCTCCATTTCCTGTGCTCAGCCCCACGTCATTACTCTGGATTATATCTGCTTTCACCACCCTCAATCCTCCCTTCCTTCCCTGCTCCCCCACCTTGTGCCATGCTCAAGTGTGAAATCATAATAGCCACCTTTAAGGAACCACCTAACGGAACCATTCGTCTTTAGTTATTTCAGCCTTGCCTCCTGAATTATTGTTATCCCAAAGTGTAGGCTATTTTGTTGCCTTTTTGAGCTGCTGGGGTCAAGCTTGTATCAGAAAAGCTCCTGATACCCCAGCATGGGAGCTGCTGAGAGCCAATATGGGGAGCACCATCGCCTCCGAAAAGGGTTTCTCCCCTTGCCAGACACCCCAACCTCATGTACAGGATGTACAAATAAGTCAACGTGAGGTCCTGGTTACAACGTGATAGCCCCCATTTACTCACTCATCTGGAATGGGAAGCATTAAGTCAAGCCATAGAACAGCCAACCTTCTGGTTCACTTAATCTTCCTGTAAACATGAGGCTTGCATGAGATGGTAGACGCATGTAAGGAGGGAGCAAGGGAAGGAGATGTACAGCTCCCTGGAAAAACATGGGGCTGCTGTTCCAGGAAGATCCCTTTACTCAGTTTGACCTCCCTGTGGCCACTACCAGATGCAGAAGCACTGATCTTCTGTGTTAGTCTTATCACACTCCAAAAACTAGAAACTGGCTGAGGAACTGAAGCATAGAGTTTATAATACTATCAGCAAATAATATTATTTATTCTGAAACATCTGGATTTTCTCAGTCACCTCCTGCATGTCCAGCCCCAATGAATCTGTGTGCTTTCAGTTAGCAATGATGTGGAGCTTAGTTCCAAGCTTGCCATCTTTTAATTTAATTAGTTGTCCTTTGAATAAGGTGCTGTATTTTAAGCATCTCAAAGAGGCTGATGTAGGGGAAGATGAAGTGCT
>NW_009920479.1:8219-19132 GCF_000696875.1 Nestor notabilis | reverse complement strand
GGAAAGATACATCAAATGCTCCAACACCCATCAAGCTGTTTATTTGCTTTCAGCAGGTATCTCAGGATGTCAAACACTTTTACTAGCAATACGAGTTGCAGGGTACGTTACTGTGTAGGTTGTCACGGTCATGATCTCTCTTCCTTGATTTAGGGGAAAAGAAAGGCTCATCTTCCACACGAACATAATTTTACTCCAATTTTTAAAAACAAACCAGCACTTAAAACGACCTGTGTGCTTCAAATCACAAATAGATTTGTGAAAGTGCTTGCCCTGGTTGATAAAGTGCTTTTTAAAGGGGACTAAGAAGCTGACTACAGTGCTCATTTTCCATCTGCCCCTCCTGCATCCCTTTCATCTTCCCCATTCTTCAGGTGCCAACGAAAATGGACACGCTGTAAAGATCAACATGTTGGGGTGCTTCAGCTGCTGCTTTCCTCCTGGCTAAGGAGGAATAGAAATGCAAAAGCAAGTACACAAGTCATAAGCAACAAGACTGCCTTAAAGATGTACGAGGCTTCTCTAATGCCACATTCACAGTAGCTTTGTACAAAAATGACCATAACTGTAAAACCTCATGTCTAAAAGGCCTCCATCCCTCAGTGAGGCTTTTCAGAGCTGTCCATTAGAGGTCACTGCTCAGTCACAGCAGGAACCCGGCCCCTGCAGATGAAATCCCAGGCACCAAACTTCCAGCCAAAAAACTTTGCCCCCAACCAAAGAGAACCAAACAGAAAACACACACCCTTCTTTACCCTGTTGTATATGAGAAGAAAATCTCAGTGGGAAAAATTGGGATTTGGAAAATAGGTGCATATGCCTTTGTGACAGGTTTGAAGGAAGAAGTGTGGGGAGCCTACCAGCTGCAGAGCCTAGCAAACCTTCCCTTGCAGTGATCAGAGCAGCCTCATCCAGCACTCTCAGCAGCAAGCTCAGAGAAGTCATGACTTCTTAGACAAAGATTTAGGCAGGCAAGCTATGGCCTATGTATTAAAACTGCCAGGCAATTTATGGTTTGATTTCAGCTGCCAAAAGACAAACTGCAGAAGAGAAGCAGACTGCCAACCAGCACAAGGGAACTGGGCACTGCCCCTGCTCCCTTGGTGACCTGGGACAATCTGGGAGCACAGGCATCTGATGTAAAGCGACATCACAACATATCATGGCTGTTGAGAAAAACGAAACGAAAGTGCCAGAACACCCCTAAGTTGCCATCTATTTGCTGTGCTGTGGCTGATAACTTGCTTATCAACACTGCAATTACATTGGATCCCAAAGCAGGTGGGCAATTCATCAGCCAGCTGCATCCCTCCTACACACCACCATTTCCTTCTGTCCTGCAACATCTCCCATTTCCCTGCCAAGCACACAGGACCCTGACAGCTCCATCCACAGAGCTCCCAGCTACCTGCTGGCCCTCAAGATGATATGCCTGTATTTGATGGCACTTTTACAGACAGAACACAAGAGCTGTGCCAGAGCCATGCTGCTGCATCACTGTCTGAAGGTGTAAAATTCAGGCTGTGACCTCTTAAAACCTACTGCCCACTCCTCCCTCTGAGAGAGCATGCCTCTGATGGTTACCCCTCCGCATGGCCACCTTGCGTCTGTCCAACTGCTCCTACGCTGGTAATAGCTTCTGCCCTTAAGCACCCAATTAGCTTATTTGAGATTACGGTCACAGGCACAGCATATGTTTGCTGCATCCCTGTCTATATGCTCTTTATGATGTCCGAGCAGCATGAGGATGCAGTGCACAGAAACAGCAGGGGACCAGAGGGGAAGGATATTTGAGTGCTGACTCGGCCATCCTCCTGATGAAGCAGGATGACAAGCCAGGATTCATCATCTGCAGCTGCTCCCTTTTAACCACTTATGATGAATATTTACAGAACGGAGAGGGGAAATCATGAAATTATCTGTTATTTTTTTTGCAGCAGGTTTTCTTCCAGAGAGGAGGGCAGTCTGACAGCCACACAGGTGGCCTCCAGCTCACTGTTTATACCCAGCTGGCAGAGGCACTGTGAGTTTGCATGTACACACACATCTCGGTTCTGACCTGCAGAAGGCTAAGGGAGGAGATCAGAGAAGTCAAAGGCTGATGAAGACACTGGTTGATGCTATATTGATTTTTCTGACATAGCACTGGCAGATCCAAGCTGAAGCTCAAAGCTGTTAGATGGGCCACTCCCAAATCTCAGCCTAGTGTTTACGACTTGTTATACTGCTGACCTGGGTTTGGACCCACAGCATAACTAAGCCGAAGAGGCTTAATGCCTCCACTGTAAGAATTGCTACCATCTGACACTTCACTACTACCAGACAACCTGCTGCATTAACCAGACTCCCCAGGGGCCATGCAACAAATCTGCCTTTACTTTGCATTCACCTTCACCACAGTCATTGGCTGCAAGAGAGACCACATCTTGGCAAGTCTCAGCTTATAGATGAGATCATAGAATTAATTAGGTTGGAAAAGAGCTTTAAGATCATCAAGCCCAACCATAAACCTAGCACTGCCAAGTCCACCATTAAACCACGTCCCTAAACACCACATTTATACGTCTTCTAAATACCTCCAGGGATGGCAAATCAACCACTTCCCTGGGTGGCCTGTTCCAACGCTTGACAACCTTTTCAGTGGAGAAATTTATCCTAAAATCCAATCTAAATCCCACTTCAGACTATTTGAGGCCATTTTTTTTTGTTCTATTGCTTGTTACTTGGGAGAAGAGACTGACCCCACCTCACTACAACTTCCTTTCAGGTAGTTGTAGAGAGCAATAAGGTCCCCCCTGAGCCTTCTCTTCTCCAGGCTAAACAACTCCAAGTTCCCTCAGCCATTCCTCATCACACTTGTGCTCCAGACCCTTCACCAGCTCCGTTGCCCTTCTCTGGGCCCTCTCCAGCACCTCAATGTCTCTCTTGTATTGAGGGGCCCAGAACTGAGCACAGGATTTGAGGTGCAGCCTCAGCAGTGCTGGGTAGAGGGGGATGGTCACTGCCCTGGCCCTGCTGGACACACTAGTGCTGATACAGGCCAGGATGCTGTTGGCCTTCTTGGCTGCCTGGGTACAAGCTGCCTGGGTTCAGCTCTGTCAATCAGCACCCCAGGCCCTTTTCCACCAAGCAGCTTTCCAGCTGCTCTCCCCAAGCCTATGGTGTTGCTTGGACCAAGTGCAGGACCCCGCACTTGGCCTTGTTGAACCTCATGCCTTGGTCTATGAACCCGGGCTGTCCAGATCCCTCTGCAGAACCTTCCTACCCTTCAGGAGACCAACAGTCCTGCCCAACTTGGTGTCATCTGTAAATTCACTGAGGATGCACTCGATCCTCTCATCCAGACCATTGATAAAGCAATCAAACAGAGCTGGCCCCAGTACTGAGCCCTAGGGAACACCACTTGTGACTGGCTGCCAGATTTCTCTTCACATATTTAAGTAAGGCCCCAGGGAGGCAGCAGACTTCCCTAACAAGTGGGTCATGTCTGCATGTTGGGCTTTCTATTCCCTTCAGAAGAGAGTCTCCTACAGCAATGAGCCATTTTTTTTCTTGATGGAAGCAGTTTTGACACAGGACATAGGCTGACTAAACCTCAATGACATGTCCAAGCTAGATGAGCTATCATCCTCATTATCGTTCAGTTCCACTTGCAGAGCTTTGTATCTATTATGCAAGGGCACCTTGAGATGTGGCACAGCTGAAAGAGGACCCAGCCAGAATGGATCCTCAGAAGGAAGAGCCATTTCTTTTCCCGCCTTGCTGCTTTCCCCATTGTCATGTTTTAACCTCAGCTGGCAACTAAGTTCCATGCAGCTGCTCACTTACTCCTCCCCCCAAGTGGGATGGGGATGAGATCAGAAAAAAGGTAAAATCCATGGGTTGAGTTTAAGAAAAGTTTAATTATTAAAATAAGGTATAATACTAACACTAAAAATAATACTAAAAGAGAAATAACAGAGAGATAACAAAGAACCCCAACAAACAGTGATGCACAATAGAATAGCTCACCACCTGCTAACCGATGCCCAGCCTGTCCCCAGGCAGCAATAGGTCCTTCCCAGCCAACTCCCCCCAGTTTCTACACTGACATGTTGTGGCATGAGGTCTGTGGTGAGGAATACCCATTTGGCTAGTTTGCATCAGATGTCCTGGTTCTGCTCCCTCCCAGCTTCTGTGCTTAGTTGCCTCACTGGCAGAGCATGAGACTGAAGAGTCCTTGATCAGGGTAAGCACTACTTAACACACCAATGTTTTAGTTGTTGCTATCATTATTCTCAGACTAAAGCAAAAACACACCACAGCACCAGCTACTAGGAAGAAAATTAGCTCTATCCTACATGAAACCAGGATATCCACTTCAGGTCGGGGAGACAAAAAAATGTGAGAGTTTGTTCTGCTCCTTCTCTTCCGAGCTGCACATTCCCTTGCACAGCTCTTTATTTTCTTGCTTTTTTCAGGTTTTGCACACAGAAGCATGTTCTTTATCTCAAGGCTACATTTGCCAACGCTTTGAAACAGTCCTGAAGGGGAAAGCTGGGCAGCCAGCTCTGCTGAGCTCTGTGGTTTGGAGAAGACACAGGCAAGTTTAGCTTGTTGAGCAGTGGGGAGCGGGCTGCAGGTTTCTTCTGCCATCAATGCCTGCCACGATATTTGGGGTTTGGGAAGAAGAGAGGCTCCCACAGGAGGAGCAGGTGAGGCAGCTGCTCTGTTATTTCAGTGCTCCCCAATCTCTGAGCTGGAAAGGCCTTAGCCCCAAGTGTATCTTCTCTCCCATGAGAGAGTGGCAACAACTCTCCAACAGGCTGAAATACAGCTCCTTCAAACTCCCACCGTTAACTTATGACTGACAAGCAACTTCCCCTGCTTTCTAGTCCCCACTGGACATCACCCATTAGGTTTTCCCACCTTCTCCCCCAGCTGTGGAGTCCTCTGTGAGCACAGGCATTGTGTGTAGCCACTAATGGATGCTGACGGTTGTGGGTAGGAGAGTGGCTGAGCATGAAAAGGACCCCTTCTCAGAGGCTTAGTGGCTTGGAAGAATCTTCCTCAAAGGGAGAGAGCAGTACAAGCACAGGATTGTCCCTGTCAGTCAGCTCATTTGCCTTAGCCCTGTCCAAGTGAGTGGGAGAGTGCTGTCTGCTTGCATTAAAGCAGCTGCACTGTTGATAAGCTGCAAACAGGCAAGGATTTCACTTGAGGAAAAGCACAAAGCATGGCAGGGCAGGAGAGGAGAGAGAGACTCCTTTAAAACATTTTTGTCTTTTGATAATCACAATAAGACCTCTGGTGGAAAATCTATACCCAATAAAAATTTTAACAAGTCCAAGGAGATATTCAAGGCTACCGAGACCAACTGGTGAGAGCCTGAAACTTACTCACCAGCTCTCAATACGTTAATCCACAATGTACCCAAGAGAAGAATATGACCCAGAGCTCCACAGAATTACAAAAACATTGCTGCTAGGAGGATCAGGTGAAAACTCTCTAAGCTGGTGGTGATAACAGCCATTATTGTTTCAGGAGGAAAGAGAAAGAAGCTGTTCAGCTATTTTGGAATAGGCAATTGCAAAAAACATGTCTGAATCAACCTTGCAATCACCAAGGCTGGTCATCCTGAATTTCCATGGTAAGCATTTCCACCAGGAGCTGAAAACGAATGGTGAGGGCAGTTTTGATGGAGGGGTGCAGAGAAAGGCAGGGGCAGCAGGATGGGAGAGACAGGCAGGAAGCCAGGGAAGCACTTCCCACACAACACAGAGCAAATTAAGGGAGACATTTGGCTGCAGAGCACAGGCGAGGAGACACACAGACTGGGAGTGCTGGGCAGCTGTTTTCAGGGAAACAGGACTTTGTGCTCCTTGTCAATAACAAAAGCTGCACCAAGGACAAACTTTCTCCATTATCAATTACTTATCAACACAACCCCTGCACTCCTGAGCTAGTTGCTCAGGTCTGGAGCTGGCACTGGCTGCTGGAAGGTTTTGGGGGCTGCCTCCTCTCCTGCAGCAAGCAGGAGGGCTGGTAACATAACTCGGTAGAGGGAAGTCAAAGCTGCCACTTATGCTCAGGATCTCCAGCTCCAAGCCCAGGGCACACAGGATCACAAGCACAGGTCAACAAATACATAAGAGTAATTGAAAGGTTCTACTCTCAGCCCCACTAGCCGACATCCACACCTCTAAACTCCTCTGAGGCCATTGACACAAGCACACACATAAGGAATTGGTCCCCTCTTACCCCACTAAAAAACCAGTCCCACCACAGCAGTCCCATGGCCTTGTCACACACACATAATGCTTGGGGAAAAAAACCCCACATTGCTACTACTGCTTGAGCACCCATCCTTAAGCTTCTTGGAAAATGCCATAGCATGTGCAGTAGTGCTTTTCAGTCTTGGCAATAGCAGGAGGAGGATGCAGCACCAAGGAAGGAGACTGCCAACCGCCCCCCCTTCACCGCACAGACAGACGTACAAACTTACCTTTCACTCTTCCCTTCACTAACTGTCTTATCACCATAGCAACTGTAATCCTAGGATATGCAGCTAGGAAAAAAAAAAACAGCACAAATGAAGATATCCTCTATCGCCAAACACAGCCTCAGTGGTAGAATCTAATTTTCATTAGAGGCATAACAGTGGTTTTGCATAATTATACATATATTAATGCCCAATATGCCCATCTTCAGTTAAAATTCATGAGTTCAGTTCTAAATAAGAAACATTGCTCATTGCAGGTTAATTTTTAGATTTATTTTTTAAAAAAGAAAGTATTTCTAAAAGCTGAAGTCATACTTGCACAGCTTTTCCTTAATCCCGAGATTAGCAGGGAGAGGAAAATGCAAAGATTAGGTAAGCTCTCAAGTAGAAACATGGTATAAAACATAATGGAAAACTTCACTACTTTTACAATGCAAGGAGTGAGAGTAAGCAATAAAACCCCCCAAAACTGGCCAGATGCTGGAGCATACCTGGAGTTGAGACCCAAAGGAAAGCATCTTGCAGCCTTTCCTTTGGTGCTTGCAGTGGAAGCGATAGAACAACATAATACCACAAAGCAATGTACTGCTGTGAGTGACTGAGCACAGGTTTAGCTGGCACCAGAATTTACCATACAGCCTAAGGTCAGCAATTACAAAAGGAGGTTTATTTACTCTGATGACACAGATACAAGGCAGCAGCACCAAGGTACAGCCCCAGCCAAGGAAGCCCTTTTTATTTACTCCTGCTACCTTCAGGTTCCCCAATTACCCACTAAATGAAAATGCCCTGAGGCTGGCACTCTGTAACTCTTTTTATTACCAGGTTTCCAGGTGGGCCTCATCTGAGTGACGAGGAGCTCTTGGTGATGATCAGATCCCACCTTCCCTGGCCCAACATGTGGGGCAGTGACTAGAGTGTGGTTATTGCCACTAGAAGTGGCAGGGACCTCACATTGAGCTCCTGCATTGCAAGCAAGCATGGAGCAATAAGGATGCTCACACATCCCTGACCTGGTGCATACTGGTCTTGATATGGAAATAAATACAGTGTCCTTAGGAGTTGCCTCTTATTTAATTGTATTGCTATCCTAGCCAGGAATAAAGGGGCTACTACCTGGGTTTGCCTCTGCAGATTCTTATGTAATTCTTCACTTACAGAAAAGGCAAGGAGGACTAGGACAAAAGGGAGAGGGTTTGAGGGGAAGGTTTGGGGCTGGAGAATGGGTGGAGGAAGGAAAAGAGGGAGATGGCAAAACATGTGAAAAAACAGGAAAAGAGATTGAGAGAGGTCTGACCTAAACAGCAACAGAAATCTCTCATGGCTGTCAATCTCCAGCTCCTCTCCTCCTTGTATTGTCATTAGTGCACAGTGGGAGGAGGACAGGCTGAGCACAAAGCTCAGCCAGCGTTGGGGAGAAAGCTCTCTTCTCATCCACATTTCTGAAGGCGGGAGAGGGAATCCACTGTCTCTATGTCCAAGCCTGCGTGTGGCTCAACCAAGGTCTTGCTTATTTTCCCGTTTGCAGCAGGGAGCCCTGTGTGACATGAACCTTTGGGATGTGCAGCAGGTCCAAATGTGGCCCCTTCACTCCACCCTGTGAGCATCTCCTGACCTGCTTACACACCTGAGCCCTGGAAGTCTACCCGTTCACAACAAAAAGAGAAATAACAGTTTGCTTCAGAGGCCACAGGCTGCAAACAGATTAAGTTCTTTATTAGTTTTTTAATAATGAACATACACCCCTGGCTCCCTTGTGCTTGCTCTAACTGTCCTGTGCTGGCCCAGACAGAAAAGGTGCTATTTAGAGAGGTCAGATAGGGACTGATAGATGATCCCACTGGACAGGAACTCTGAGCTTAATGCAGGGAAAAGCCCACCTCCTCTCCAACCACTTTCTCCCCAACCTTTTCCTTCATGTTGTCCCCTGGCTGGGAAGCAGAAGGTTGAGAAGGTGTGTATATGTATCTTGTAGCCCCTTCTGGGCAAAGCCAGCTCTTCTGTGACTGTCCTGAATAGCCGACCTGCGTACACGAAGCAACTCTCACCTTCCCAGACCATGTGTGCTGGGGAGGCGATGTGTGCTGCGGAGCTGTGCTGTAGGTATGCGTGGGGTAATCCATGACCAGGATCCTGCCAAGGCTACCCCAGTCTCCTGCCTGAACAGAGAACAGTGGTGTTGCTAAAACATCCAGGAAAACAGGGAAAGTGTTCAAATCCCTCTCACTGCCACAAAAAATGTGTGGGCCACAAAATGGGGAATAGAGGCAGACAGGGACTTCAGATGGATGAATGGAGAGTCAAGGAGTAAGATAGGTAGGAGACGTTTCTGGGGCTATCAGTGGTACAATTGTGGCAGGTTAAATTGTCCCAGGCTACTTTCATTTCATGCCTGTCTGCCTGCAGGGAACAGTGAAACTACACTGGCACAGACCTGTGTGGTCCCATGTCTCAGGTGCACTTGGGAAGCTCATGCTGAAGCCTTTTGCTTCTTTGCCTTCAGAAATGCATGCCTCGAGTACCTCTGCCAAAGCAAGCTCGGGTTTGTCTCCACAGCCCACCGTGGTCTACAGCCCTATGGGCTGAATTCACCACTGCCTGACACTTGGCATTGCCTCCTCAGCCTGTGCCCATCACCCTGAACACTGGCGTGCCCTGAGCCTGGTTCTTGGGCACAGAACCCACACAGCCAGCACGATCCAGCTAAGACCCTCTTCTCCCTTCCCACTTCCAGAGACAGCACGGACAGAGGATTTCCCTTCTCAGGATGTTTGCGGGGAATATAGAGTATACATGGGAGCAGTTGGGAGTAGTTGGAAAAGGACAACCCTTCCTGCCTTCTAGTGTCTGTGATGACAGATGGGCTGTGAGGGGACATGGGGCCCTTCCTGTGGGTTGGAGAGGGATGAGTCCCTGAAGTGACTGGGGAGGTCCCTGAAGTGACTGGGGAGGTCCCTGAAGGACCCGTGCATCAACAAAGGATTTAGCAGAAGTGGTGCTGAAAATTGAGGGTGGGACTGGCTCAGCATAGACATTTGTCTCAGGCAAGGAGCATTAACACAGTGGTGACTCCTGAACTTGAAAGGGGCTTAAAAAACATGAGTCTCCATGCTGAGGGACCCGAATAGGTCAAGGTGTGTAAGGAGACCTGCACAAGTAGTCCCTGTGTCAGATGAACGGGCCTTGTGACTGACCCACTCCCCCGGGTTCTCCATAAAGCCAAATAGATGAACTCAGAAGAGAAAGGGATGAAAAGAGGAGAGGTGTGTAGGAAGGAATAGGGATAAATTCAAGGAGGAGCTGAAATGATGACCTAGGAGGCTTGTCTCTGCCCAGAAATACTGTTACATACCCACACCCCCCATTCCCTCCCACTGGGACCTGCAATTTTGACATGGGCTTTGTGCCTCCCTTGGTGCTCCTTTCCTGCAGATGTCCCTGAACATAGAAATCCCTTGATGAGGGGCACAAAGGGGAGGGGGGGCCCCTCCCCACTCCATCTCTCGGGGAGGTTTTGCCCATGTCACCTGCTGTGGCTCCCACAGTGCTGTGGCAGCAGCAGGGAGAGCTACTGCCAGAGCGGCAGGATGGTCCCCTCTCTGCAAACATGGCCACTGAGCTGCACTGAGGGAAAGCAAAGCAGCAAGGATTGAAATGACATGGGCCCCGTTCCCCTTTGGAGGGAACGTTTAAGCCTGCTGGAGAGGCAGAGGGGATCTGTAGCATATCCAGCAGCACAAGCTTTATGATTTAGGCAAACACTGCAAGTGCTTAAGTACTTACATGCTGATGTCTTTCCTAGCACTTTCACAAATAGACTCTCCTGCCCACCTGTGCAGGGCAACCTCAGCTGTGGTCTCACAGCAGGGACCTGTGTAATTGCCTCCTTCTGCCTGGAAATCCGATGTGTGCAGCGTGGGCCTCTGCTTCTGCCCTGCCTCCTCATCAGAGTGATGCTCGGCTTGTCCTGCAGCGTGCTGGGGACATCTGCATGGTGCATGGCACCTTAGAGGGTGGTATCATGGGTTAGGAACAGGAGGCAGGGGAGCAGGTGATTTGTTTCAGCACTTTGCTGAAGTTGGGCAGCGATTCCTGACCAAAGAGGTGGAAGACGTGACAAGCCTGCACTCCCCGGTCCAGTGCTGGAGCTGATGCACATGCATAGCAGGGTAGGGACTCACCTACCCTTCATGGGCCCAGATTTACTCTCATATGTTCCCACAGCAACAGCAAGGCAATCGCATTCCTCCTTCGCTCCTATGCACACCGATTAAAATCATGCTTATCGCAAATGCCTCAGCTTGAGCACCCAGCCCTTTAATTGCTGCAATGAAGGATATGAATGTAGGCGATTCCGAGGCCAGCAAAGCAGAAAATTAGCATTTAGCGTGAAAATGATAACACTGCATCATCACCAGTGCAAAGTAAACAA
>NW_009920479.1:0-8204 GCF_000696875.1 Nestor notabilis | reverse complement strand
TCCCTACTTGCACACTCACACCCATTGGGTGCCGCAACAGCCCCATAGCTTCCCACACCCGTGGGTCCTGTCCCTTTGAGGCTGCCATTAGGAGACCCTGGGCAGGCAGGGGTCTGCAAGTTACCATCTGCTTTCTGCCTCTGGTCTTCTGATGAAGCAGATTTATACACTCGCTTCTGACATAATCCTCCCTCAAATGTCAAAAGTGCCACATTAGCCGCTGCATTGATTCCTGCAGTATTTGCAGAGCAGAAAAATGCAGTGTGAGCAAGCATGAGGCTGGAAGGAAGAAACCCGCACCCTTTGGGTGTCCCTCAGGGTGAATCATTTGCCTCTCAAGCCAGGATACAGATCTGCAGCTCCTCCAGACCCTTAACAAGCTTTCTCCATCGTTAGTCCAAATTCCCCTCAAGCCTTTTCACCTCTTTGTTACATAGGCGGTATTTTTGCCTGGTTGGACACAAATAAACAGTACGATGCTGTGTCCATCCAAGCACAAAAGGAAAAGCTGTTCATCACTCAGGCTGGGATGGAGCCAGCACCTACAACCCCAGGGCTTAGCCTGTCAGTGGATCCCAACAGATCAGGGCATTTGAGTTAAATGGGATGGATGCAACTGGCTCTGCCTCTGCACCGGTCACTGAGCAGGAGTATGGATGAGACCCGGAGGGATCACTCTAGCAGAATCCAGAGCCCTGGGCTTTATTCCCACCACAGAACTGGCAGCCAGAAGGGCACCCTTGCTGTGCTGTGAGATTTTGGGCTGTTTAGCCACGTCATACCAGAGGTGTCCAGGACTGAAAGCAAAATCCCAAGTTACGGGTCAGACTTCAAGCAGGCTCCAGGATGTCAGGGCCAGGGCCAAGGGCTCCTGGTTCCTTCTGGTTCCCAAGACTGTCTCCATTCATGTGCAAAGCCATGTATGAGCAGCATTCAGGTAAATGACAAGTGACCTTCCAAATCTGTGAGCAGAGCAGGAGTGCCCACCACGCTTGCCTGCCCCAGCCAGGGTTCTGCACACTTGTGGTTTCTACTGCAGAGAGCTGCCATTTGGTTATAGTCAACTTTGTAGGTTGCCCCATGGTGCATAGCTAGAAGGGGGGTCTGCTGTGGGGTGAGCAGACACCTCTGCAACGTGTTGTGGACAGTGATGGAAGTGCTGCCCAGGCATTGCCTACATCAGCACTGTGGGGACTCCTGAGCAGTGTCCTGTATCAGCAGTGTGGGCTGTTTATGCCTTTCATATACACTTGAAAAAACAAGACCAGTGGGAGACCTGGATATAAACCACAGCCTCCTGAAACAGGTACATGCTAATGCCCACATACATACACACACACAAAGCAGCAGTAGTCACTGCTGGAGGCACAAGAATACGTACTGAGCAGACACCAAGAGATTTTCAGAATCTCTGCTTTTTTTTTTTTTCTCTTTTATTCAATGCCACGTTGTTTGCTGTTGGTTCCTTCTTTTTAATTTTTTCCTTCCTGATTTATTTCCTATGTCTGGGCTTACTATAACAGCAGAAACTAATCAGTGGCCAATGGTGATTAACAGTCTCTTATGTATCATTAACTCTACATTCAATGGAAGGTCATTTTCAAGGGCTGTGGTAAGAAATACAAGTGTATGGGGGGTGGTTGTATGTATGTAGAGGGAACATACACACATAACCTGATCTTTCACCCACGTCACCCCATTTAGATTGCATTCGACTCAGAAATATCTATTATTACCTAGAATGTGTGTAGTATTTCTGCATGTAGATCATATCTTGAAGCAAACCCTTCATATGGCTCAGATGAGGAGGTGGGGGAAGAAGTACGTAAATGGGAACATAAATTAAATGTGTTTGTGAAGCTGTAATTGAAAGGAGAAATGGGGTCATCTGCTTTCATTGTTATCCTCCCAGCTATTACTAGATACAGCTAACGGTGACAGTGGTAATTTTAGAGGAAAGACCACCTGGCAGTTCATAACCAAAGCTGTGCTAGCTCGAAAGCAAGGCTTATACCAGGGACTTGCAGGGTAATAAAAATGCCTGTCTGTGCATGGGCTACATACCTTGGGTTCTTGCACGATGCTTCTCCTCCTTGTGTGTGGGTGAACAGCTCTCTCCTAAGAAGGCACTTTGCAATTGAAGAGCAAAAGCTTGGATTAAAGATGTTTCGCTGAAAAATACTTTCTCTTCAAATTGCCATCCACACGGCCCATGGTATTGCTGATGGTTTGTTTTAAAGCAGCATCTCAGCCCATATGGGTGTTTCTGACTGCAGGAGGGGTGGCTGCCCTGCCTGTTTGTGCTGGGTGGTTGCCAGCCCCCTTTCTGGAGATGTTCTGCCAGGCTCTGTGAAGGAAGAGTGCTATTCCCTTAGTAGCAGTCATAAGAAAGATAAGAAGAGGAAGAAACTTGTGGCAGCAGGGCAAAGAAAGGCAGCACATCCCCCTGCACCATGGTCAGCACAAACACGTAACTTACAGTGTAAAAATTTCATCCAGGATGAATAAGCTGGAGGAAAGTGAGGGGAAGAGCTGCAGGAGGAGCTGCTGTTGTTTTGCACAGTGCACTGTGTGCACTGACCCTGCCCCAGCAACAAGAAACAGAAAAAACCCCACAAGTCACAGCAGCTTTTATAGTTTTCAGAAGTAATACAGATAACTAAAACAGTGTTAGCCAGAGATGTTAAAGCACTCTGGTCTCCAGGAAAATGTTCTTGGAAAAATAGTGCCTCTCCTATTGTATCATTCTGCTCTGTGGACCATGAGACAAAATGCTGTATCTGCTGACTTCGGTAACTACAGACAAAACTGCTAAGGAAAAAGATGTGTGTTCCTCTGTGCCCACAGCGCTGCACAGTGAAGAGGAAGCATGAGCTGGAGCCTGCTGTGCCTTACATGGCAACAGCCCAACTGCTCATGGGAGCAGCTTCATGAGATGCCAAGTCCTTCCTGCTCCTTCTAATGTCACGAGCATGAATGATGTTCAGCAGCAATGCTGACATGCAAAATGAAGCTGAGGAGGTACCAGGCCATAAGGTCCATTTGTGCAATCCCATCACTGGCATAAAGGAAAGGGCAGAGCCCCTATTGCTGTGACTGTTGCTGGAGCAAAAGCGGAGGGATGCTGCAAACCAGAGGCTGGGATGCCTGTTTTGGTGTGTGGGGGAGAGGCGAAGAGCTCTTCACTTGTAAATTGAGCACATCTACTCTGTAAGTGGCTGGGAGGCATAAATATTGAATATCACATTGCCAGCTCCTGCTCAAAGTGTGACAGGATCTTAGCAGAAATAAACAGGGGGCGAGGGCTTGGAAATACGCAGAAGAACGAAAAAGTGCTAGAAAAGAGACATGCATGTCTAAATGAGATGGAAAAAATGAATGATAATTGAGATACTGACATACTGAGTTCCTACTGGAAGCCAGTCCCTTGCAAAGAACAAAAATAACATGGAAAAAACTGAGAAGTAAGGCAGATCTTAGTCTTCATGAAGACCAGGGAAGGAAATATTTGGGAAGTCACATCACATGCATATAAACTGAACTGGGTGTCACACATCCAGTGGCCTGACTTCACAAAGTACCAAGTGCTTCTTACAAGGTGCACTGTGTGTTTCGTATTGCAGCTAGTCAGAAAACGATTTTTCTCTTCTCTGTGACATTCTTGTGATGAGAACAAGCAAACCAGAGCTGTTTACCTCCCTGTCCTCCATATAATATATTTTGAGTTTCACTGGCTAAAATCCAATCTCTGCTCCTGAATTCTTGTTGCATGGTAGGTGTGCAGGACAGATCTGCAGCACCTTGCGGGTACCTCAATGCCTGGGACCTATTTTCAGTGCCCCCCAGGGTGGGCAGATGGCCCAGTGCTTCAAGGAGGCAATCGCCAGGGCCACTCAGGACACACCACCTCTGTGAAGCCCTGTGGGAGCATTTTAGACATGAGAACCATTTTGGCTGGAATTACTTTGTTCTCAGCAAAAAGAAAAAGTAGAAAATTCCTTGAAGACATCAAAGTTTTCTACTTTACATTTCTTTCGTCTGAAAAATTATTTCCCTGCTCAATGATACTTTCAATTCCCTGCCCCCTCCCTGGCCTGCTCACCTCATATTAATTTTAATTTCACAGAAAGCTGGCGGTGTTCAGTCCTTCACAGGACCTGGCCTCATAAAAGCCCCCCAAAATCAGAACAACCCCCAAAACACAAACCAAATGCACCACATTGCCAACTTTCCTTGAAAGAAAACAGTGGTCATGCTGGCCACATTAGATGAATGTGTAGATCACGTACTTGGGTTGTTGCATAGTGCTTCTCCTTGTGTGTGCGCAAGTAGCTCTTTCCTAAGAAGGCTCCCCTTCTGTATGGCTTCCCATATATCTAATGTCACACAGAAACTTTTGGTAGTAGTAAGGAAGACAGATGGAGAATTACACATAGTTGTACACTTCATTCATTTGACAGCGCTGAGAGAGGGTCTCTGGGCACAGAAGAAATACTAAATACAGATGTGTTTTCCATGGGCAGGTTAGAGCAGTTGAGGATTTCATGTGCAAGAGAAGGTGGGAAGCACTAGGGATGGCCTCTGGTCTGCAGCTGCAATAAACCACACCGACAGGCCCAGAGGCTGGGGTGAGAGGGGAAAAATGTCCAGGGAGAGGTTAGGAAAAAAAGGTTCAGCAAAGTTTTGGAAAGATGTGGAAGAACCAGCTGATTAGCCAAGATGAAAGGAATTAAATACACCTAGCAGGACATGGTAGCAGTGTGCAGGTATGTGGAGGAGCTCAGCATCGAGCAGGGAAAGGGACTGCTTTCAGTGGCAGACATGGGGGAGAGCTGGGCATGAGAATAACGTGGCAGTGGGACAAAACAGAGCGATCTCAGTCTGACGGTGGCAAAGAGCCTCCTGGCAGGAGCTGCTTGTGACACAGTCCCCTGTGGGAAGTGGGGAGAATGGGAGGCTGAAAAGACGCCTGGGCAAATCCTGGGCTGCCCTCAGGTGTTGTCTGGGAGGTGGGTGGGTGATGACAGAGGTTTTTCCTGGTGCCAACAGCCAGGCATAGCTGGGAAAGGCAGCTCTTGCCAGGAGAAACCACACAACCTGCCCTGCCACAGCAATCCCCAGCAAAAGCACAAAGCATTTGCTGGGTTTTGGTAGTCTGCTTCCTCTTTGGGAAGGATGGATGTTTCTCCCTTTTTCTTCAAAAAGATAGTAAATAATTAAAAGAGAGAGACAAAATATTCTCTAAAGATAACCCACTCTTCTGTTTCCATGGCAACCTCCTTCCTAAGCCAGAAGCCTTTCGCTCGAGTCATACGGCAGAGGGTGAAAGCCCTTTCGTGGGGAGGAGAGAGTGGTGTCATGGCCCTGCTGGGATACAAAGGGGAAACATCATGCAGAGCAAAACGATTGTCATGAACCCCAAACCATGACAGAAACAAAGAATTTTTTTCTTGCAAGTTACTTCCAGGGACATCTGAAAATAAGGGGAGAGAGCATCCACCCTAGAGGCTGTAAGTCACCCCGTGAGGTCACCACTGCCATCTTTCCCACCATCTTTTGATCCTTCTCCCCTCCCAACTGGCCAAGTGGAGGCTATAGTTCTGTCATGACATCATGACCAAATATCAGGGTAGCTTCTAGCACTGTACTGATCTTTGACCTTTCTCTCATTCCTCAGCTGAAATGTTTCACTGCCAGTATAACTCAGGGTCCCATCTCCACATATCCTTGAGGCCACCTTCCAGGAAACACACTGTGCATTGAGGTGTCTGGTGTTTGAGTGGGTTTTAACAATTTGGGGCTTTTTTTGGTAAGCCCTGCCTCTGGCATCAAAGCAGCTCTGGGTTTGAGTCTAAGCCTTGTGCAGGCTAAGTTCATGTCTCAGCCATTTGGGGACTGACTGCTCTCCTCCCAAGGACATGAAACCACATGTCTTTGTCTCTTCTCTCTGCCCATGGGAGAGCAAGCAGGGGCAACTCACCCAAAGAACCACCAGTGCAAAAAAAAAACCATTTAAAGACCCTTATTATTGCTTTAATAAATCTGGATCAGCATCCTTTCTGCAAGAACAAGGACCCAGGCTCACCTGTCCTCTCCCCAGAGGCCTGACCTCCCTGCAGTCAGTGCGCATACTTGCAACACAGCAAACAATCCTTCATGCACATAAATTAAGTCCACACAGTAATGAGCATTCTCCTGGCTGTTGATCCCATTTGACACGCTCGCTGTTTACAGCCCCAGTTCGTAAGATGCAGCAGCTGGTTAGAAATCAGACAGGTCACAATAAAACTAGAACATGGTTTTGTACTGCCCACTTCACAACACTTCATGTGCCAACTGGGAATGCTCTGGGAAGGCTGCAGGGGCCCTTTTGATCTGATGGAAAGAATGGGACACGAATCCTCAAGGGAGCTCTGCTCCTTCTCTGAGCAGTGCACCAGTCTCTACACCTTCCAGTCTCCACTGGGCTGCCATCCGCTTCCCGCTGCCCTTCTCATTCTGTCTTCTCTGACATCCCTGGGGTGGTACATGGCAAACAAACTTCTTCCTGCCCCTTGGGTGGCTGGTTTTCCTACCCACCTGCAAACCTGGGAGGGGTATGAAACCTTGGAGCTGCTGCAGTAGTTCCAGGCTGGCCCTGGCCAGGGAGGAGACATCTGCAGTCATACTGCTGGAAAGAGGGATGCAGCCTTTGGAGGCCTTGCTGCAACCAGACCCAGAGAGGATCATGTCTGCTGGGTTGCATCCTGGATCCTGAGGCAGGTCATGGTTCAAGGACTTGGTCTGCCCTCACCCTCCACACCGCGGCCCTCCCCACTCACACTGCCCTGCAAGGCAGAGGCAAGGAGAGCTGCAGTTTTCCCTCTCCCCTGGCTCTCAAGCTGGTGAGTCAGTTAGCATGAACTCAACACATATACACATCCTTACATTTGCGTGCACACACACATACACACACGGGCCAATATTCCCTGCTCTCCATGTCCGTAGTTGGCACTGAGCAGGACTTTTGGTCCCAGCTACACTGGTGAGAATTAGGAAAACACCAAAGGATAAAGGTGGTGCTGGAGAGGAGGCAGAGACACCACCGAGCTGATGATGTTCTTGTAGGGTGTTTCCACGGGGACTTGGAACAGGGTTAGCCCTCAGCCAGGGGACTGACTACATTTTGTGTTGTTGAAGCCCCCTTTGCTTTTATTTATATACTTTTAAATTCTAGGTTTTGTCTTCTTTTAATATATATATAGCTATAGATACAAAAATAACAGATAGGTTTCTCTAGAGATGATTTTTGCACCTTTGGGCTTCTTAAATAAAATATCACAATTACTGCAAATGAAAGGGGAAAAAAATCCAATTTCCTCTCCCCTTTTTACCTCTCCCTCCCCCTCCACTCTCTCTCTGCCACTCCAATTTTCCCCACGTATCCTGCTTTTTTTTTCCCCCCCTTAGAAGTTTTCTCTCTTTGGAAAACGAAAAAGACAAAAACCAACAAAGCAACAACAAAAATATGCCATGTAGCCTCCATTCCCTCCTCCCATGAGCGTACCCGCTGTGTTCACACATTCCCTTCAAAGCAAGGCTTTTCACCTCAAAACGTTTCCTGTGCTCCATGGCTGTTTGCTTTTCCCTGCTGCCGGGGCCAGATTTTCACCTGCTGTAAATCAGCGTGAACCCACCTCAAGCCAGAGCTCTGCTGCTTTACACCAACAGGAGCGCACAATAGCGTTTTGCCAACTTATGCTCGACCTGAAGATGTGGTCCACGATTTTTAATGTTTGAAATGGAAGCATGGACAGTGAAGAAGTTCCCAGAAACAGGCAAGGCAAACCCCAGACACTCTTCCCTTGCTGCTTACGCTGCTTCCCTTCCCTTCGCCCCCACCCTCCCTGTTTGGCATAGCACCTCCTTCAGCCCCCATTTGTTTGTTCCTCCTTAGCACTTTCTGAAATTCATAATCTCTCAGTAAAAAAAATAAATAAATCGATCTCTCTATATATGTATATGTATATAACTAAACAGCTGCCACGCAGCAGTCACCTTGCTGGAGGGTCCTGTCCCTACCAGCCCCATGGCCTTTTCTTGTCACTGTAGTCTCTGAGGTGATGGTCCAGGTCTTGCCCTCAGGCAGGACTGTTCCCGTATTGCTTGCACTCTCCCACACCTCTGAGGTACGGTACCAGAGTATTTATTCTATATATATATAT
>NW_009920478.1:0-52118 GCF_000696875.1 Nestor notabilis | reverse complement strand
CGGGCAGCGGGGAGCGGTCGCTGCCGGTAAGGGTGAGCGCGGGCAGGGTTGGGGGGGTGGTTTGCTCCCCTGCCCAGACAATGTGCAACAAGAAGCAGGCTTTGTTTGCCCCGTGATGCTGCTGGTGTTGCCTGTAGAACCGTTGTGCCAACAGTGAGTTGTCCTGATTGCTGCCGTCAGTTTTGTGGGTTATGGCTTGGGATCAGAAGTGAGTGAGGACATAATTTCTTGACTTTCTGTGCTTTCATAGCCAACATTGTCCTGTGAGAGGTGCTGACTGTTCACAACACAACTAGGTTGTCCACAACACAAACTCTAGGTGATGGGGAGAACAGCTGTCCAGTAGGTGTCTGTTAAGTTTTAGTCATAGGTGTCTTTAAGTTCCCTTCTTCTGCATGCCCTGTTACTACTCTTACTTGCAAATCTGGTCATTTTTAAGGGAAACAGTGTGGAACTATATTGGCAAGAACTTGGAAACTTTATTGCAGCAGTAGGTTTCCGCTTTGTAGGTGAAGCAGTCATACCTCCAGTCAGCCAGGTCCCTGAAATTCAGCATTTCTAGGACACAGAAATATTATAAACTTTGTTTTGTTTGTTCTTTTTTTAATCTATCTCCACATTCGTTCTTCATCTCTCTTCAGGGACTCCCAAACACAAGAAATTCATTTTTTCATTTGAAGATTTTCTTCACAGTGTAAAAAAAATCTGAACTCTGAAGGCCATTCTGTTTTAGGAGAGTGATGGTGTCCTTAGAACCTTTGGGGTTTTTTCCCCTAGCTGAGTAATCAGCTTGAGATTCAGCTCAAGTCTTCTATAGACAAAGGCAGAGTCTTTTCTTTCTTCTCTCAGCTGAGCTTCATGTTAATCAAGGTTGGTGTCCTCTGCCTGGCACAGAGTTCGGTAATCCAAGCTGTGATTTACAGTGTTGCAACCAGTGTCTGCACAGGGCGGAGCACTGTCCTCTCATCTTTGTGAACATGACAGTTGTCTTTTGGGAAAATGCATTCATCAAATCGCTTAATGTGCCTTGTGGGTCAGCAAAAATGGCTCGGCAAAGAAGTCGTTAACAGTAAACCCTACAAGTTTTGAAAGTCTGGACACCACAAACGGTTGTTCACTTGCTACATGTTCTAAAAAGGAATATTTTGTGTTCAGCTGGAGAAAGGATTTGAGTTTCAGGTCCCTGCTGGGTGCTGTCCTTGTTTTTATGAAATCATATACATGTCTTCTGGTCAAATTAGTGTAAAAGATCCAAAAAACATCTGTGATTTATTTATTTATTTTCCCTTTCTTTCTAGCACAAAAGCTTCAGTTTGGTTTAGTTAAGCTGGTACTTTATTGTAGTGAAGAACAGTGCTTTGTTCTGATAGTGCAGCTTGTTCTGTTTCAGTATAGCTTCATAAAATACATTTATGTTTGCTCCATGGATCCATCCATGCTGCATCTGACACTAGGATTATTGGAGCTTAACTCCCACCAGAAACAGCTGTTTGAGGTCCAGGATGTCTGTGAAGACAAACTAAAAGTTGCTTCTACAGGGTTAGCAGCTCAATTTTGGGGAGCAAATCCCAGGAAAGAAGAATGAGATGTGGCCTCCTCCAGATGGGCTGCCAGAATTCAGGAAGCGCCACTGGTCAGTTGCCTGGAGCATGCTGTGCTGGGCAGACACTGACGTGGGCTGGTCTTGGAGCGGGAAGGAGTGGGCTGTCATCTGTGTTTGGGAAAGGGTGCCTGGACAGGAGAATGCTGGCACAGCATGGAGCATTCCATGGCTGCCTATTCCACCTCTGGGAGAGATAATTTTTATTCTATTGTATATACAAGATGTGTAGAAAACGTAAGTAACACAGATAGGCATAAGGAAGATTGGATAATGTCTTCAGAGATGTCAGAATGGATTTCCTGCATTTAAAATTGTGCTGTTTAGGTAATACAGTGAGTACACTAACACTTAGGAGATCTCTGTTACCCATTTTTAGAAACAGATATGCCGTTTATTGGACAAGCATGTGGAATTCTCTGCAACCCTTTTCAAGATGGTGTTTGGAAGAGATGATGGCTACTTTGAAATTTCTGTAGTGGCTTTATTGAAGGAGAATTCCTAGTAAAAGGTATTATTCTGTCTGCAAGGATAACGCTTCTTGTTAGACTCAAATAATCAAATCTCTGCATATAGTCTGTTTAGGATCATTTATTGTAAAGCAGTGGCCTCTTTGAATTGAGTAACCAGTCTTTGTGTCTGCATTGGTGAAAATAAGTAAGTTAAGAAAACTACATATAAATACTTCTTTACTATGTGTAAGATGATAGACATATGGAAGTATAGATGTTATATGTAATAGAGCCTAAAAAAGAAAATAAATTCTATTGAAAACCTGAAAACTAAGGGAAAAGTGTGTTCTAGTGAAAGAAAATGTCTTAATTCAGTACAAACTTTGTTTCTTGCAGAGGCAGCAGGATTGTGACTTGCGCTTACACAATCAGCAACCAGAAAAATGCCTGAGCCTAAAAATAACCTGTCTTTACATGAGGATGTTATAAATGGTACTTCAGACTTGAGTGAAGTGAAAAAGCCAGATGGAAAAGAATCTGTTGTGAAAAGAACAATGACTCTGATTGAGAAGACTGGCTGTCACGACATCGTATACATAAACGCAGCTCAGATTTTCCAAGGCATTCACACTGAAAAGTCTAAGGATAGAATGCTGGTGCGGTATGCGGGCGGCTCGGCAGCGCCCGTGCTGCCTGTTAAAGATGTGTCTTCCCAGCGTCTGTCTTACGAACTGGCTTTCAATGCTCTAAAATGTAAGTACAAAACTTTTCCAAGAACTGCCAACAGAAACGATGCAGCAGAAGAAATACGGCAAAACGGTGTTTAGCTTCTGTCTGACAGCACAGATCTTTTGTTAAAGGGTTTTTGTTAACCACGCATTACTACTAGACTACTCATATCCCTCATATTTAAATAAGTATCAGCATGTTGTGAAATCAAACATTTAAACTCTGTACTTTCTCATATAAAAGAATTATGCTTATTTGGAGTTGCTGCTGTTTGTGATTGAATTTGCCCTTAATTTTCGTAATGTTTAAACGTTCAGCTTTTTATTTAATGATTTTCTATTTTTCTTTTCCTTCCACAGAATGTTGTAGATTTCACAGCATAACTTGTCAATGTTTTCATTTTTTTTTTTTTTTTTTTTTGCAGATCAAGAGCTCCTTGAAGAAATGCTGTTAGATAGTTGTGTCTACCCATGCCATTCAATAGTAAGTGAACATTTCTATGAGGAAGTATTTTTTTAAATGTAATTAGAATATTTTCTGAGAATTCTGCAACATTATTCAAAACACTTGTGTTGAACTATATGGTAGCCTCTGAGACAGAAATATTGGTGCTGTTGTTGTCTAAAGCATCAGTCTCCAAGGTACTAGGCACATTGTTTTTGAGTTTCTTGTTGCACCTTACTGCTTCAAATGGAGCAGCTCTGTGGAAAGGGACCTGGGGCTCCTGGTGGACAAGCAGCTCAATATACATGAACAGTGTGCAGCTGCAGCAGAGAAAACCAGCAGGCTGTATTAACAAGGGCACCACCAGCAGAGATAAAGGAGTTGTTATCTTGCTCTACTCAGTGCTTGTCAGGCCACACCTGGAATACTCTGTTCAGATTTGGTCCCCGCTATATAAAAAAGATGGGAACAGGCTGGAGAGGGTCCAGAGAAGGGCCACAAAGATGGTCAAAGGACTGGGAAGCTATATGGGGAAAGGCTGAAAGAATGGGGTTTGTTTAGCCTTGAGGAAAGAAGGCTCAGGAGACTTTATCACCATGTTCTGGTATTTAAAGGAACCAGGGGGTAATGGGTACAAGTTAATCCTGAGGAGATTCTGGTTGGACACAATGAGAACAATCAGCTGTTGGAATAATCTCCGTAGGGAAGTGGTGGATTTCCCAACATTGGGAGCTTTCAAGATTCAGCTGGACAGGGGGCTGGACCATCTTGTCTAGACCGTGCTTTTGCCAAGAAAGGTTGGACCAGATGATCCTTGAGGTCCCTTCCAAGCTGGTATTCTGTGATTCTTCAAAGAAAGAAGGTAGGAGAGTGAATCATAATGCTACTGCAGTGTAATACATGCTCACTGGTGGTGTATATGAGCCAGTGCATGTCCATGTTCTTTCATTCCCAGCTAAGTCCCCCTGTGAGTGGTGAAAAAAGTCATGTTCTCTTCCTGTCCCTGGGAGTTGGAAAGCATGAAGTGAACCCCATCAGACAAAAGAACGCATTGAACCTGTGTTTCATTTCCTAGGCAATGTACTGAACTCAAATATTGAACTGGCAAAAATTGGTCCAGTTTAGTCTCTCAACATGCTTTCCTGCTTTGACATGAAAAGAAAATCTAGAGCTAGCAGAGTAATCTGTTGCTATCCCTTCCAGTTTAGTCTTTGACGCCTTTGAAAATTGCAAGATGTTTGTGGAGATTGATGTGAGCAGGCAAATGATCTAACGTAATTTTTGGCTTGTTCTTGTAAGGAAGTAAGACTCATGTGGTAACATTTTGTTTGGTGGTATTCCCTGAATAACTTGAGTTTTCTAGCTAATTTCAGTCCTATTTGTGAGAGGGTAGGAATTTTTGAAGGCATGAGAACTATAGGAATTTCATGAAAAGAGAGAGACAAAAGTAACTTAATTACTGTCACTAACAGAGGAGATGCTCCCTGCTTTAAACAGTTAGAAGTGGGAAGGAGATTTTACATATGTCCCTACTGCAGAATGGTTGTTATAGCTGAGTTTATCGGTTGATACACACTGAACCATCCCACAAGAGACAAATTGATAGGCAAGAGGCTTTTGTTAGCATGGCTATTCAAAGAGCAACTATAGGAGGAGAAAATAATTTCAAGGTTTAAGTTCTGATAACATTAAAAGCTATTAAGATAGAGTGTATTATCTGTGTGTATGGAGAATGTTTTAATTTAGATAAGCTTAATGACTTTTAAATTGTATATTTGAGTTTTTAAAAAATTCTTCAGTGTTCTCCCAACTCTCCGTGAGGAACTATTCTTAGAAATCAGAGTTTCATTGGAGTTTTTAATGCCGCTCACATGGGAGACTGCTGTTCGGCCTGGATCGTTTTGCAGAAGTGTGGCATGCTTTGTGTCACTTTATCCAGTTGCTTTTCTGTTGCAGCCAGATGAATTAACCAGCTTACTGGTTGTGATGCTTTATGACCTACAAGACCGAAAGTTTCAAGCACGAGAGATTTCTGATGAAGATGAGCCTGTAGCAGACGTTCGGAAAGTAGAGCATTATCTATACAGGTATACCTGCAAAAACCTCTTTTTGTTGATATATATTAGCAGAAACACAGACTTGTATAACCAGTATCTTTGTTACAATAATTATTACAGAGGTCTTTGATCTTAATTATTACAGAGGTCTCTCATCTTCAAATTTTGCACCGTTTGTTTTTATTTTTAATGAGAACCTATTTTGGAGGGAAACTTTCATGTTCCTATAGTTAAGAAAAATGCAGCTAACCATCTTTTATTGTGGATTACTTTGCTAGAATCTTATTTTGGAGTTGCTGAAATTTTTTCATACAGTTTTAGAAAAGAAATTAAATACTCAGTATTTATAACATTCGTAACTCTGAGTGTAATAGTCAAGAGGCCGTGGAATGGAATAACATCCATTTGTTCAGCAAAACTTCTATTATGGAACTTGGTTCTAATTATCTAAAATAATAAACATTTAACAAAAAAAAAGAATGTATGTGAAATAAGCATTTTAAGTAGTGTTCAGGTATCTCTTTTGTCAGTCTGTTGATGAACTCAACAGGCATTTGTTGAACAGAATTGTGCTGCTGATGAATTTAGAATAGCCCCAAAAGTTCATAAGTGCAAGGTATTTCTGGAGGGCAGTAAGTAATATGCCTTGACATGTAAAGTAGTTCACCAGCAATTTGTATTTACTTTGAATTACCATCTATCAAGATTATGCAGAAAGATTGTGGAAAGAAAAGACTGGGAATATTTCTTCTGACATTTTCACATAATAATAATAGAACTGACTCCTGGTTGCCATCATGCTTGTATTGTTTCTGTACAGATTTAGAAGCCAGCTTTCATCAAGTGCTCATTCTGCACATATATGTGTTCATATCTTCAAACATGCCAAAAAATTTGATGATCGTATCCCACAGGTTGCAGTTCCAAAACATATTTGTGGCTTTTGCTTTTTTTTTTTTTTATTTTTTTGTAATAGTTGTCTGAGAAAACTGACATATTCACCTGTCATCATTCCAGTCCTGTGCATTTAGGTGAAACAGTCTTAGCTATGTGCTCTTACCTTGCATCTACTGTTGTCTGGGGTAGAAAATGTCCTATAACTTGTAGCAGCCTGCAAAACAAGGCCTCACTTTTGGTTTTGGTTTCTGAGCAAGATAGTAATATAATAGAAATGTTGCATGTTAATAGCTGATGTAAACACTTATAAAACTTACTAAACTTGTGACTATGTTTTTGTAGTTTTAAGACCAAATTGGCAGCTGCACTGGCAAGATATCGCATCAAACACGATGCTCCTTCAATTGAGCATGTGCTACCAGAAACCATACGGAAGCAGCACCAAAGGGCTTCTGCTTTACCATTGTGTGTTTGGATAAACACATTTAAAATCAGGTAAGGTCCTTTAAGTATTATCTAATATTGATGTTTTTACATGGGATGTGTTATAGTTTGCTACATGCTTGTTCTAGAATTTCCAGGTTATATTATTACCAGTAATTTAAGTTTCTTACATTAGATTCTGCCTAGTCCAGTGACATTGCATTATGTTTCTCTGTAGTTTTATACAGTGCAGTAATGGTATTCATGAACTGTAACAAAGTTGTGAAACAGTTTTTCTTACTATTCTGCTGCTTGTGTGGGTCTTTCACCAACTAAATAACGAAATAAAGTTAGAAAATACCATATGGGTGAGTAAATTCTGCAATGAAAAACAGAGAGAAAACTTCTTTAAAAGTGGGTGTGTTACTGTAAGCCATAACCTTGGGTAAGGGTGTTAAGACAGATACAAACCAAAATGTAAACTTGAAATAAAAATACCCTTTAATAATCCTTATATTCAGTGGTCTACTATATATGTTCCTAGTTCTGTAGTAACTGATGTGTGAACCATACCAGGTTATCCTGTTTTCTGTTTGGTTAGACAGGTAATCCATGGATATGGTTTTCAAGAATTTTTCTTCATACTCTTGTCTTGGACCAATGTTCTGTGTTTAGGTTACAGGCTCTTCAAGATAGAGAAGATGTCTTACTCTGGTTGTGATTTTGCAACCCTTAAATAAGACTGAACTAAAAGCTATTGCGTTGATCCTACATTTAATGTACCATATAAACTTGTGGTATTGTCTGAAACTGCGTTTCAGCAAACACATCTTGTATATGCGTTTAAATCTTTATGATATTTGATTTGCAAACCTCAGCATTTTTGCTTTAATTACACAAAGATTATTTCAATTATCAGCCATTAAATTCATTGGCAAGCTGGGCTAAATTGAAAGAACTAAATTATTCCAGCATAAATTTGCTACAGTGACTCCTGAGCAATGGACATATGTTTTGATGCTTGAATCATCCTCTGGAGACACATACCTCTTTCTTAATTTATCATCAAACTTGTTAACTTCATAGTTTCAAAACACGATTTAAATGCCTAAAATAGAGTGAATTCCCCTCTTGTATTAGGCAGTATTGCAATTATATATATGTGTATATATATATATATACACACACACTAAAAAAATATAAGGCAAAAATCCATGTAATCAGCGTGAACTGTATTGCTTAAGTACTGTTATACATTTAATGGTCTGAGTTGTATGTTAACAGCCTTGAAGATGTTTTCAGAGATTTGAAGGAGAAGGGGTTCACAAAAGTTGAGTCTGTGTCAGACTTGGACCATTATACGTACGGCGTGGACCAGCATTGCGGTGATGTGTTGTTTTTTCCTTCCTCTCTTAAAGAAGAACTGCTTAATTTAGATCTTTTTGCAGACTGCAAACTCTTACTGCAGGTGAGTTGATGTCACCCTTAAACCACAGGATCTGCAGACTAATCCTTTACATTAGAATTAGGTTATGTATTGTGTGTCTGTCCTATTACAGGTAGCAACATACTCATAAGGTTTTGGACGTTTTTAATAATTAGGAAGTTAAACTGTTTCGCTTACTAAATTTAGCGTGGAAATGTTAATGCTGATAATTGATAGCTATGTTGAAGTTAGTGGAATGTTATAAATTTAATCTTAAAAAATAAACATCAAAAGTTGTTAGAGGCAGTCTCACCGCTGAAAATGCAAGCAAAGTTTCTGTGTAAGCCCATCTGCATTACCCCAGTTAGCAGGTAACAGTGTGCCAGTATTATTTCTTCCTCTTCAACTGCTTATTCGTGATGGAATGATGACGCTTCTTTGTATTTTGTGCAGCATGGTTCCTAAACCCCCATCAGTTCCATTAGTCTTTTCCCTGACTTGCCATCATTAGACTCTCCAGGCAAGATTGGTCAGAGGTTCCTGTTGTAGAGTGGTGGTTTGGAGTAACAGTGCAACAACACACACTCACAAATAATCTGAAGTGTCTTGATGATTCTTGATTACCTAGCAGAAACATTTCAAAGGGCATTTTCACTTGAGGCTTAGCATATTCTGGAAATCCTAGCCTCAAAATATGTTACCCAACTTACAAAGTAATTCAGTATTCCATTTCAGTATGTATATTTTGAATAGAAGACATGCAGAAAAGAACTACAGATGAGAGCCCCATCGGTCACAGGGACAAATTCTGAGTATTACTACTTAAGAATATTCGAAGTGAGGTGAGCAGGATGGTACTTGAATGCTGTAAGTGTACACATAGACATGGACATGGATGTGAATGTAAAGGTTTAGTGCTCCCCCTTCCCCCGCTATCATCACTGTTTGCCAGGTTTAGTGCTAAACATATCTTCATTCTTTGACTTCTAAAGTAATTTGATGGGCATAATGTTTGGTTTATCTCTCTTTCTCTTCATCACTTGTAGTGTGAGATCATCTAGTCTTGTTGAGGTCCCTGTGCTTTCTGCATTCAAATTTGTCTCAGTGTTGCTCAGATTTCAGCAAAATCTTGGTCTTTGATCTGTAAGGGCTTAATTTCTTCCGTAATTATTGTCAAGAGCTATGTGAATAGTTTTGTATTTCTCTGTTAAGCTGCCTTTGAGGATGAGTTCTGCATAATGTGATCTACGTTTCTTCTGGAGTTGGCTCTTGCTAGAAGTTCCTCCTTATGAGGCTGATGCACACATTCTTTTCACCTATAGGTATTATGCTTTTATATGCGTTAGTTAGAATTAGATTGTTTAAATTTAGTGTGTGACTTCAGAAGGTGTTTGGGTTTATACTTTATTTAATTCTGTATTAGCAGCTATGCCTGATTAGTTTTTCTCCTGCCTTCTGTCCCATTTGTCATGAAAACAATGAAATACTTTCCTAACTTGGAAAAGAAGGTTGGCATTCACAGAAACCACACTAGTTGATGATACTTGACTTTTGTGTCATTATTTTCCAGGATAAGTCTCGCAGCCTTGCTGTACATGCTGCACAGGCACAGCTGAATTCAGGTGACGACATTATAGTGGCTCATGTAGGCTCCCATCTGACCATTGCCCATATGTCAGTGCTGACAAATCATAGCACATCCACAATTTTTGTTTGTGGTGTGAAATCTTCAGCAAAAGCAGCAGAACTGAGGAACTTTTTCAGTCACATGGAATGTACAAGTAGGTTTTAAAACAGTTGGTATACATAAAGTATTTTAATATAGACCTTTGTGATGCATATAAATATGGCATAAAGCTATCAAAAGTCAGAGAGCCATCCCTTGTTTAAGCACTTGGGAGGGCAGTAAGAATTTATTTTTTGTCACAAGGTGAACTGACAGCTCTTCAGCTACAATTAAGTTAATCAAAGGTTGCAGATTAACCCTGTCATAGGCTCCTGAAAAGTCAGGGTGAATTTTTCCGTATACGTAGTTACTGTATAGCAGTTGGTGTAGCTGTGTGTCTTCGAGTCAGTTTATTTGATGTCTTGGCTGTTGCTTTTGGTCTGATATCCAGCTGTTTGAGAGTGCTAATCCAAAACGCATGAACTTGTCCAGGTTACCTGAAGGACACAATCACAACAAAATGCAGCCAGACTCTGGAATCCCATTAGCAGTGTTTTCAGTGGAAGATGCTAAGGTCTAGGTAGTCCTTCCATCTGTCTGAAATCAGTGGGGCATACTTGGCAGCAGATGGGTCTAGCAGCTTCTAGCTCTATGAATGTCTGTGTAACATCAGTCTCTTCACCTTTTATTGCATTAAAATTAGGCAGCCTTGCTTGCATGTAGAACTGTAGAGTTTTTCCTTTTTTTTCAGATATTCAGTTGTTACATGAAGACTTTACTGAGACTGCACCAACAGACCCAAAACTTCAAAAGGCAAAAGTTATTTTGCTGCTACCACAGTGCTCTGGACTGGGTGCTGGTGACCCAATAGACTTTATTTTAAATGAGCATGGAGGTAACTTTTGATACAACAGCTAGCTCAAGCTTTCTGGTAGCAACAGTATTCAAGTATTGTGTTCTGGACATCGTAGCTGTTTCAGTAAATTGTATCATGTTATAAAAACCCCTGTCTTTATTTAAGTTACTGTAAGACATAACCATTAAATAACTTGGATAATTCTGTGTGTCTGCTTCACGTTGATAGTATGAAGTTTGAGGGTTATTCTGGGGATCAGAGTGTACACAGGCTCTCTTTTAAAGTAAAAAGACTGTAGGCAGAAAACTTATTTCAAGATACCAGTGTGAGTATAATTTTCCATTGATGACATGCCTTTATCGACTGTTTGTATAAGTCTACTCACTGTACAGTTCTCATTAAATAGAAGCAAGTAAGAGGCACTAGTAATCACAGGTAAAGCGGGAAGGAAGAATCACTTAGGCATTGTTGATTTGTAAAACCTTCCTTTCCACTGCACCAGGAATAACCAGGTCTGCTACCAAAGCATTTTTTGCAAACAGCTGTATTTAAGACACTAATACAAGTTGCAATAATATATCTACAACTCTTTGCATTTAGATGCAGGATTACTAAAAGACCTTTTCCGAGGAACTGTAGCCAAGGATAAACTCAGCGTTCTTTCTGAGAGGCAGCTTAATGAGTTGATTCATGCAATGAAATGTAAGTGTGCCAGCTCTCCAGTTTCTGGGAAGACCTTGTACTATCAATTCCATTGTGCTATCACCAGTTTCTCTGTAGTTAAAAATACACTGGTAATTCTATTAGTTAACAGTAAATCCATAACCAAAACCCCTAAATGATGGTCTCCTCCAGTCTGAAGGTGTTGCTGTGTCCTAGTGTTCACCAGCCATTAGTACAGGAATGTTTAGGATCGTGTAGAGAACCGGCTTGGTGGCTTGGTCATACCCTGCTTTGGAAAAGTTGTAAGTGTAGTCTGATTCCGTCTGCATGCTGCCACTTTCCTTTTCCCTCCTTTGGTAGCTGTGTGAAAAGCCTGGGTGCAGCTTGGAATTTGTGCTGAAATATGCAAATATTTGAGAAGAGTTTAATTATTAAAACCCACTAGAAATTGAATACTGATGTGTGCAGGAGGATGCATTTTATGTAGAAGTGCCTTCCAAGCATAAATTGTTGTCATGCTTTCAGTCCTCACTAACCCACTGTATGTATGGAGAATTTGAACAGTGGAAAAATCTTGTTTGTTTTGTAGTTAAGGAAGTACAAGCTATTGTTTACTGCACTTGTTCAATTTACCCAGAAGAAAATGAAAGAGTAGTGAAGAAAGCACTGGAATCTGGAGTCGAAGGAGATAAAGTACAACCATATAGGTATGGAATGAGTTCTGTCTGTGGAAAATTACAGTATCACTTTAAATTGTAGCATAATTCTTATCCTAGACTTAGCTGTCTTGCATAAGACTAACAATGTTTAAAATAGCTTTTCTGCCTCTCATTCCATTCCTTTTGATGTTATGTGTGTACTGAAGTAGCATTCTCTTGACTTTTCCATGTAATGTATTCGTTCATCTGAAATCAAGATGGGAGAAAAGCATCACTAGTTGGAAATAACATTGTGGTGAGCTTCTGCCAGAGCTATTGCTTTCATCCTATCAGTGTTCAGAGTAGGAAGCTAGTTTAAGGTAAAATGGAGACTAGAAGTCAGGCGACTTGCTAGCATGCTCTCAGCTTCTGACCCTGAATGGCCAGTTTCAAAGGAAAAAGACATTAAATCTTACAATGTGAGAGTAACATAGAAGAATGGGAACCTCTGCTGCAGGATAGTTCATCCCTGTATTTAGACAGAGGATTTTTTGGGAGGGGAAGGGAGACTGACATGTAACAAGTTACAAGAACATCCTGTGCAACCATAACAAATAGTAATATATATGAAAACATGTGATGTATGCTTTACGTGGAGTTAAAACCTGTGAGCTGCCACCCCTGTCAGCTGGAGCAGTTGTTAGAAGACTGATGGAAACTTCCTGTATTTTCCTGTCAGTCACAGCAGATAAACACAAAACAATTGGCACTTTCTTGCACATAGAGGTAACAGTCGATTACAGCATGCAGGTTAAGAGAGTTCTATGTTGCCAAAAGCACAGGAGAGCAATACTATGTATTTAGATTTTCTATTAGCTGATGTTAATGACCTGGCTATTGCAGGGAAAGGTTCCGTGGTTTGAGATACTGTTCAGTGCAGTCAAATTTTGCATGATTAAAATGGTAAATGTTAGCCATGGCCAGTCCAAAGAATTAGAGATGTTATGTGTGATGTTCAGATACAGTACAACAAAATGCATCTTTCTTGCAAATCACTGATAGGAAAGAGTAGCCTGTTTGAATTTTTATGCCAAATGGATGAAGTCAGGGTATGTCTTGCCAGTGATGCTACACTACTCCAAAAGCATTTATGGATTCTTGTTGTAAACTAGGTTTTCCTTTGGGATTTGAAATTTTGTCAAGTCTGTCACATCTTGACCTATGTGCAACTATTATTCTATGGGAAGAATTCAGGTGCCCTTGGAACAAAACGGTCTCTGAATTACTTGAACACAAATAATACATAAATTCATGACACATATAACAGTAAGTATATTTTAGAAAAAGAATAATCTGGGAATTTTTTTTCCTGGAGTTTTTATTTTTATTTTTTTTTTTTTTTCAGAAAAATTCCCCAATGTCTAAATGATCTCACCTCCCCCCAAAGCCAAACCAAAAATTTAGCCAGTGTTTTGCAGAAACAGCATGAAACTTGTCAAACCACCGAATGATACTTTTACTTTCAAATCAAGGCATTCTCAGATGGTAAGAAAGGGAGAATAAAACTACAGTAGGATTTTTGCAGACCTGAGCAGATTTGTGACTGAAGCCTCACTGACCTTCATAAATGACAATTCCAGATTCACTTCCTCCTTCACTGCTCTGCACATAGCTTGGATGTTCTCATGCATAGTTCTTGCTACAGTAAAGCTGCTGGTAACCAGCATAAACAGAGCAATAATAGAACACCATAAATATATCATGTGATTATGCTTAAGATGAAAGCTCAAGCTGTTTAAGATGCATGTACTGCTTATGACAGTTCCCTGTACGCTTTCCTTGGAGTTAATTAGATAAACTATTTGACTAAAAGCATGGAGGAGAGAATGAAAAACTCAGTTGCAGAGTGACAACCCCCTGCATTCACAGTAGTGTCTTTGAGAGGCAAGTTGCACTAATAAAACATCCTCTGTGGTCATCACGAAGCTACTTAATATTAATTTTCCAAGAAACTGGTGAGCTTTCAGGGAACTCTTATACCAATTGTGCTTATGTATATTATGTCTTTTGGAATTACTCTGCTGAGTGCTGAACAAAGTGGCGTTGAACAAAATAGGGCTGTGCTAGGGCGGGGTCATACAGCTGGCCTTTGGGGTGTGAAATTGTAAAGGCAATTTCAAACATACACACTAAAGCTGTGCTTACCTTAAAGATTCTGGCAAGCAGTTTATAGCAAAGGCTTTACCTTATGTAAAGGTGCACACTGCAAACAGGTGTGTGTAGAGGAGAATCTAAATCATTCATGCATTTCCCTTTGGCCTCTCCAATTTCCGCATCAATTTTCAGGGTCAGACCATCCGCTAAAGGGATTCCTGGTTAAGAGTAATTGGTTTACATCAATCAAAATAAAGAAAGATTATAACTTTCTTGCATTGAATCACCTCATCTAAAAGCAAAAAATCTCCTGTGTGTCCTTGGACACAGTGTTTTATATAAAATGCAAGAAGGATGTGAGCCTTGTAGTGTGTTTTATCAAGTTCTGAGGGACATACGCAAAATCAGGTTACGGTGAAAATTTGGGAACAGTTTTGAAGACTTCCCATTAGAAATGGATGAGCCAGCCAAGCCAGGGTATTGCTTACAAATACTGAATGTGTTTCTCTGAAACCGCCTTTGAATAAAGCTCTGTCTGAAGAGGATCAATGGAGCACTGGGGGGCTGTATAAAATCATAGAATGGTTTGGGTTGGAAAGGACCTTAAGATCATCTAGTTCCAACCCCCCTGCCACAGGCAGGGACACCTCACAGTCCTCAGCAATGTGAAGAGGAGGGAGTAGTAACATTCTGACAGCATTCTTCTGTACTGAAACAGCTTAGTACTAGTTTAGCTGCTTTATAGGCCAGGTCCTTGAGGCCTGTTTGTAACAGCTAGGGACTACTGAATACAGGGGAAACATGAGAGAAAGCTAGTGCTTCCTTCCTGACTGATGCACTGCAAAACTCAATTATCACAAATAGGCAAGTTTTCCTCACCTAAGATTTTTAGCTTAGGTAGATAGTTCTGATGAGCATATATATACTTAATAACTCTAAGTCAACACCTCCATAATTTCTTGTGTACTGCTTAGTGTTTTCAGAGCATTTCCCAGCTTCGTGAACAACTTGACAATGCAATAATTGCAGATCTGAGAAAGAACAAGGTTATTAATTATGTGCATACCTATTTATTATCTGGTGGTTAATACTTAGTTATGGCAAAAAGTTAAATGGCAATTATTGGAAAACATGGAAAAAAATCCCCAATTCTAAAAAGATGAGTTCTCATGTCTTTTTTGAATTGCAGTTTTTAAAATGAAGAGACGCTGTACAAGACTGTCATTGAAAGATCTAATTTGGAGATTAGTTTTACTATATCTTGTTTATTTCCTTATATATCTGTAAATATTATTTTATGGTCATTTGTTTATTTTTACAGGCTTATTCCTCCTGTTTTTGATACTTGCTCTGATTCAAATGTTTCCACTGAAACTTTTTTCAAAGCGGAGCCATCAGAGATTTCCAGTGGCTGTTTTCTGGCTGTTCTGGCAAGAAAGGTAAGCTGAGAAAATTACCACTTAAAGACTTCACAGAAGAAAAAGAATAGTACCATTTCCCACAAATGAATACATGAAATTGAACATAAAAAAAAAATTCCTGGCTGTTCTTTAGTTGTCTTAAGAACAAAGAATAGGTGAGCAGTTGAAATGTGCCACCTCTAAAGAGTTTTATGCTGAGCACAGCTTTCCAACATGTGCCTTTTCCTTCGGAGCTGTTCGTGAGCAGAGTTATCTCCTGATCAGCACTACAAACACCTAGAGGAAACATATGGTTGCTGTCACACCTTGGAAAGAAATACCCAGCTTGGTGAGACTCATGATAAATGGCATCTACTGAAGTTACTTGTTACGTCTATATGTGTCACCAAGCTCTTCCAGTATTCAAGCAGGCAGTGTCACCTGTAGGGATATATATAAAGACTTCATTGCAATTTGAATAACATAGGTATGAATATGTTTCCTTCCAAAACTGAGGCATATGCAAATCTGGCTTGAAAGGCAGGGGGCTTTTGCTGAGTAAATTTAAAAGCCTTGGCATGGTTCCTAAGGAAAGGCCTTAGAGGGCTAGTTTGCATCTTCAAGCATCACTATTTTCCTCTTGCATCTGAGAAAAGCAGGACTTTTTTTCACTGAAAGAGGAAGGGGGGCTAATTAAATGTCAGTAAAAATTAAAGATACGAGATCCTATTTAGTTGTTTGTACCACTTCCTGTCACGCTGCAATTACAGTGCTTGAAAGAAGCTTGTGTCTTGGGGGAAATTAGAAGATTCTATTAAGAGAATCAGACATGAAAAGCCTTTCAAGTTATCTGTTACTCACCTCTTTTCCAGGAAAAATAGTTTTTTTAACCTGGCTGAGCTAGTAAGTTGTTTCAGTTAATCATGCCAGGTACCTCTGTCTACCAGACTGCCTCCCTCCAGAGAAACACTTCTGTTTCAGGTAGCTAATTTGAATAGTTTTTTTTAGTCAAATTCTAGTGCACGGAAGCAGTTGCTCCTATGGCCAATTTTTAGGTGATTCTGGAAATGAACATTTTCTGCAAGGCAAAAACCATGTACTTAGAACTTAAGCTGAAATTTCTGGTTTACAGAAATCCTCTTCTTGGCTAGTTATAAATAGTTTCTTCCTCATTGCTTCTCTTTACACACTTGGATGTTGACCCGATTCCTAGCTAATCTAGTTCAAGAGTTCCTTGCTTTTGTATTATGTGCAAGGATTTTCATTATCATGAAAATTATTCACGTTTAATATTATTGGCAATATTTCTGTATTTTAGTAACTACTTCTGATACACACACCACTTATACGTACATGCATGTTATTACAGACACGTTACAGTAAAGGTCAATGTGGGAGACGTGTAGCAGGAAGTCCAGAATTCAGTTTCCCCTCTTCAGGCCTGTAGAGGGGGCAAGGTCTCTAAGAGCAATTGCTCAGACACCTCTTTACACAACAGTCACGTTCTTAATTTCCTGAATAAATAGTCTGGTTAGCATTTATCACGTGTCTTCCTGCTAGTTTCTCCTGGAGTTTGCAGTTCTGTGTTGTGGCTTAGATTCATTGTTTCCTTTGAATTTTCTAGAAAGATTCTTCAGAAAATATGTCTGCTGAAGACATTTTGGGTCAGGCTGCAGCAAAAGGACTACTAGAAGACATTCTTGTAGAAAAACCAAAGGAAGGGGAGAAAAAACAGAAAGTAACACAACTGACATGTAATATTGCTGGTGGTGTAAAGCCAAAGATTACAGAGCTCCTTCACCCTCAAACCGTGTCTAATATTAAGGCTGAAGTTGCTGTGTCTAAAGCAGTCAGTAACGTACAACAGAACGTGAGCCGAACAAAAGCCGGTGTTCAGCTGAAGAAATCCATCCGCCCCACTTCAGCCAGAGCTCTGCCTGAAGTGCTGAAGCACACACATCCGTTGTCACCTGTGGGCAAGGCCTATGGCAGGCAGACGCCCGCTAGAAAGGCACGTGCAGAGCACAAGCGGGTGGTACTGAAGCTTGCAAAAATTACATTCCCTCCAGAGGCAACACCGTACTTAAGTTCACAAGGAAACAAAGCTGGGATACCAGCTCATCACTGCTTCCACTGCTGGAGTGCAGCAGGGGGTTTCCGTGGCAGGGTACTTCCAGCACCTCGGCGTAAAACAGTCAGGCCAGCTGTGCTTCATCCTTGACCATGGATGTAGGAATCTCATACACTGCACTGCCTTTACACAGAAGGTAAAGATTACTGTAGGTATTAATCAATGCGCTTAGATTACAGGATACCTTTATGCAGCAGGACAATCTTGCTGTGGGAAGGATATATATTATGGGATACTTGCATAGAAATACCCATGTTAGTTGTTTTTAAACCAGTAATTACACTTCAAAGTGAATGGAGCTCAGCTGTGTAAGGCTGACTGATAGACTGTTGGGGGGTGTAAGGTCAAAAAACCTAGAGCTTTTTGCTATACACTTTAAAGTGGCAAGTCAAAACATACACCCCCCCCTCAGCTGCACAGATCTGTAGGAATACCCAGTTTCAAACTGATTTTTTAAAGCGAGACTGCATTTTTTAAGTGACTGTTTCTCATTACAAGTACTAGACACCATTTAGACTGACACATGGAAATTAAGGCTTGCATAGTGAGCCAGTTAGCTCACCTTTATTACTAAAACTAGATGTGAACTTTGGTACAGGCAACTGGCCAAGTGCACTAAAGCCCATGCACAGGTTTTCTAGTACTTTTTCTCTTGATGTCTACTCAGATGTGCCCCAAAATCCTAACACTGAAAACTGGATAAAATATTCTCATGCTAAAAATACAATTATAATAATCTCATGTCAGACTATATCATGTCTGATAACTGCTTTTCACAACTTAAGCATCTCTCAGTTGAAAAGAGCTGCTACTGTCAAAGTAGGTTATTTTTATAAGTGTTACTGCAAGCCAGCTGAATAATGACAACACAGAGTGGCTTTGAAAACAGCTGTGAGCTTCTAACCTGCTCCCTTTTGCTAGCAAATATAAAATACCTGTGAAATACTTACAATTGTCTTATAATCTGAGCAGGGGATAAAAGGGACACACAGAGATAGTTTTAACTATAATATGATTTAGTATTAAACATGGACAGTATAAAGAAGGAAAATGACAATCAATGATGGAATGACAGTAAGAGGAACCTCAGGAATTGTATTTAGAAGTGTAGAAATGAAACAAAGACAGCAGAGCAATATAGAAGGGCAGAAGTTGCTGTAGCCCAGAAAAGAAATGTTCCTCTAGGCAATCACTTAAGATAGTTGGTGGAAGTATTGCCGGTAGTGTCAGCGCTGCGGCATGGAATCTTAACCTGTGTGACATACGAGTCTGGATTTATACACATCCAGAGAAAATGTTTTAACATCTCTATTTTTCTCCCTCATCCACACCAGTCAATGTAGCTGGATCAGCTCTACCTTCAGAGGAAAGAATGTGAATGACACTATACCAGCAGCGTAACAGCTGCCTCTTGCTCCTCAGATACATATCTCTGCATTGCCAAACCAGTGAAAATTTCTTTTAGCATTTTAATCTGAGCTAGCTGTCCTATTCAGAGGCATCCATCACCTGCTGCATATCCCTGTGAGTATACCTGTGCTCTTTACCTGTTCCAGTAAAAGGATGAATCCTGCTCTTGTTTCCGAACAACTAACCATCTTAGAGGAGGAGAGATTCTGCATGTTGGATAACAGGAATGGGCAGCAAGATTTTGGTTTATTTTTTTCAATATGGTTGTTAAATGCTTAAAATATACTTAGACACTCTGCACTTAAGAGAACAAAACTATGGTTTTTTTTTTAATCGGAACCTGTATCGTTTGTTATTAAAAAGGATTGAAATTACTTGTAAAAGAACATACATGTGTCTGAAGACAGAGTTTCTGGGCTACTTACGTAATACGCGTCGTGACATCCCCCACTTGGCCTCCTCTTGCAACCACGAGTTTACATCTTTGAAATGTCCCAGAGGCTGAAGCCCTGAGTATCTTGATGTCGTCAAGAAGATCTGAGCGGGGCAGTGGAGATTTTGACTCTGCAGGTAAGCAGCTTGCTTTGCAAGCACCGAACATCACACAGGGCCAATGTCTGGTCCTGATGTGAGATGGCTTGTAGGCAGAAGCTTCTATGCTCAGTTAAATACTCGATGACTTTTTACAGCTAAACTGTATCTTGCATCACTATTATTCTGTAATCCAATTGTGTATTTGTTATTTTAAACTAGAAACTGTTGATTCAGCTTTCCAGAGACAAAAGTGTCCATTGCTCCGCCACTGCCTCTAAACCACTGGTGTGTTTTTCCCTCCCCTCAACCACAATTTGGAACCAGTAACAGTTGAGACCATTGTTTTATGCAGCTAAATTTATTCTCAGAACAGATTACATTTAGATGTGGAGAAGTGGGCAACAGCAGGGAAAATAGTCCTTTTTGCTGTCAGTCAAGTGCTTTACGTAAGACTGAGCTCTGCTAATAAACAATGGGTGCGTTTTCTTCTTTACCATTGTTAAAATAAACCAAACCTGCTTTCACTGACTGTACAGCACAAGTTTTAGCAATGTATTGATGAACCTGTCCAAGAAAGGAGTGCTGGGTTAATGGTAATGCTGAAAGGCTGAGCCCCTACTAGCTGTTGAAATAAGGAAGTTCTCTTTGCCATGGGTGACTTACGACAGTTTTAGATCCCTAGTTAAATGATCTATGAAATGCTTGGTAAAATTAAAAGGGATGTAGAACTTTTAGTGACACAGAACTGGTGTAAGGTATTGGGATACTCCATAGCATTTGGTCCTCTGTCATGGAGGGGCGTATTACTTCTGTGGGTACAGGCGACTCTGCCCACCAGGTACCTTACAAAACCCTCATTCTACTGAGAGTGGATTCTGTCCCCTTCCATGAAAGTTTTTGCTATTCCTGTTCCACCCTGCTGCAGGCGGCCTCTGCAGCCTTATGTCTCCCACACGCCCTTCAAACAGAACAGTAGGGGGCTTAAATAAAACCTACAGCCAGCACTGTGGATTTCAGAAGAATGACTTTTAGTCGTTGACTGTGAAGATGCATCCCCTTGCTTCTGCAAGGGAGCTCGTCATGACATGACTGACATGTGATACTTACCTCTAACTTACTACTTGCATTGAAAAAAATGAAGAAATTAGCTTTGCTTTACATGATTTTTCTACAGACTTCAATAAAAATGTGACTACAAATAATTACAAAGCCTGCCTTTTTTAGGCAACCTATAGTATACAGAGTGGAGAATGTTACAAGAGCACGTCCAGTAAAGACAATACATCAACATAACAATGCAGGGTATTCCAGTAAAAATAGAATAAATAAAATAAAAATATTTTAAGCTGTATTTAACAGGTTAATTTAGAATATGGCATCGGACATACAAGGCATAGTGAACACGGCTGCTGGCCTACGGAACCACTAAGGATTATAAAAAATGCATAGATAACTGAAGGGTCGCTGCAACATCAACTGAATCAGCGGCAGCTGCTCAAACATGCGCACCCCAGGCATACTTTTTTGGCCATGGTAAAGAGTGTTGTACTATATTGTTTGACAAAAGATAAGGGGCTTTGCAGTGTTAGGCTGGTTCTGCGAACACCTGGGTGTGTATTTAATCTGTTGGAGAGTATGGAGCTCTGCTGAAGCAAAAAGGCCACATACAGCCAGACGGTTAAGCATGCGACTGAAGTGTTGGCAAAATCAACAACGTTTTGTTAACAGACACAAAACTCAAAACATACATTGGCAGGTGACCTACAGCTTTTCAAATGCCCTTCTGCCTCCTCCTCAGCCCTTCCTGCTTCCGCACCCTTCGCCAGTGAAAGGCAATGGGATGATAGCAGCCTTGACAACCCCAATGCAGAACCACCTGTACATTGCGCTTTCTAAGTGTTGGTTTTGTTTAAAGACAGTCTGTATCTCAGCTGGGGAGAATCAGCTCGGTGCAGATGCAACTAGAGTTTAATTATATGGTTTAAAATTCACTGGTGTAGAACAGTTGCAAATCCCAAATCCTGGCTGGAATTTTAAAAGGACTCTGTCGAATTATTTTCTGTACTTTAAAATAAACTAAAGAAAAAGTTTGAATTACCGTCACAATGATAAATAAAGGAAGTTTTACCTCTCAACTTCATGGTCCTACCTAGAGGTATGGTGTTCAACAGCACATCTGGACATGCCAGGAAGTGAGTTTTTACCCTGCTCCCAGTAGGCGTCACTGGGATCAACACTAGAAACTGAACAAGCATTTGTGTAAGCTGCCATCTCTATGCTTCACGACCTGGCCTCATGGTCAGTTTAAACCTCTGGCACTGCTGAAAGGGGGTTGTTGGCATCCCCTCACCTCAGCTCTCCCTGCGTGGCATACACAGATGATCCTCCCCCCAGCTGCACCAGCAGTAAGTAGAGCCAGTGTGGAGGGGATAGAGGCAATGGGAGCCTTGGGCAGGGAAACAACTGCTTCAGTGCCGGGGGTGCAGAATCACGCTCATAAAGAGATGAGAGATGGTGGAGATCAGCTCTTCAGGGGGTGTTTTAGAGAGCTAAATGTAATTAGCACAGTTGCATAGCCTTAGCTGACACGTGCTCATACATCATGCTGAGCTTCGCTTAATGATTTTTCTGCATTTTTCAATGCAGAAATTTCTTGAGTCATCATTCTTTCCCCCTTGTGCTCCTAAGTTGCTTTGCCCAGTTGTTGCTGTTAGTTTTTTTAAACAAGGAAATAAAATGTTATTTTATATCAGTTTCTTGCATAGTAAAATAAAAAAAGAATTCTTGTAATTACAAACAACCTTGACAAGGTTCTTTTAAAATTACAGTGTGGTATGACCAGATTTGCAGACCTGGGAGGCAGTTACAGTCTGGAACATCTCTCTAGATGGAGGCAAAACAGTTTTAATGCTAGTTAAAAATATCTTTACTGTTCCATTTCCAAAATCTGTACCAATCTGCAGGTCGAGACAGAAAATGGTAAAGGGAGAGACTCAGGATGTGTGACTGCATTTGAACATCATTCTGAGGTATAATTTTAAGGGGTGGCTTTGTCAGGGCCTGCAGTAGGGTGTAAGTCAAAGCAATCAGAAGCAGCCTCTGGAGCAAAAGCATGGAGATCAAGTTGTGTGTACCACCTGAAGCACTATCTGGTTAGAAAACAATTCTCTTCTTCTTTTGTCACAAGAGCATTAAAAGTAAAAAGAAATTTCACTGAATTTTGTAATTGACAGAAACACAACTGATCTTTTTGGGGTGTGTTCAGTATTCAACAACAAACTGTGAGGGGAAGGGGAACTGTGCAACCAGACACTGAATTGAACATCTCATCAAACACTTGTATGGGAAAAGGGTTGGAATAGTTTAGTCTCTGTAAGAGTTGTAAGACAATAAAATTACGGACTATTTTTTTCTTACTCCTGATTGGTTTGAGCCCTGTATGAAACTTACGGTGTTTGTGATGAATTAATGGCAGAGTTAGGAGAATAAATTTAACAGCCAATGGTTGCATTTGTATGTTTAAAGCTGAAAAGCTTCAGTAGATCACCCTGCAACTCAGTTACTGAAACCTCTTCTGGATTTTTCAGCATTGCTTTAGTATTAAGCACAATTCTTCTCTAAGACCATAATGTATAACTGGGAGATGAAATAATGACGCCATGATTCAGAAGCATGTCGGGGAGTTATTAAAGTGGTTGCTAGACCAAAGCTGACAAACAATTTAAAACTAACAGGTGTAGTTCTGTAAAAAATAAAACTTGGCATTTAATCTACAGTAATGCAATGGTAGCTAACACTTGGTACCTACTCCAGTGTTGAAAACAGAGCAAGGTGCTGTAGGAGTTAAGATTGATTTGTGACAAATTCAGCTCAAGATGGTGAAACTAGCAATTTAGGCATCATTCACTCCAAGGACTTTAGCGTGAGTTCACTGGGAGGGACGTGGCCATATTCTTGTTTTTGTGTGAGTGTAAGTAACGTTCATGTATTTACAATCAAACAGACCTTCCATTGTTCATGGTGTAACTCACTGACAGCAAAAAAATTATTCATGCTTCTTTTCATTATCACACGATGGTGGCAAGAACGAGAACATGCTTGTCTAACATTGCTTCAATAAGGGTAAATTCTCTGAAGACAAAGCATCAGCAATTTGAAATGGAAGGCCAGACATTGTCAGTTCACTTTCCTTAGTGTAGCTAGTGTTGTCTTCAGCTAACAGATAGGAGGCTCTTCTCTCTGGCACAGCTATGGCATCTCAGTGACCGGGCGTTTCTGTTTCAAAGTGTCAATGAGGGACAACACTCCTCGTTTTACGTTGGTTGTAACTCTTCTGGTCACCGAGTCTGCAGGAGGTGGGGGTGGTCGCACTTTCTGTGAGGGAGGTCTGGCTACTAAGCACTTCTGATACCGCAACTGCAACAAAGCAGAAGCATTCTGCAGTGCTTACTGCATCCAATACTTTCACACAGCATTTAAAACACACTCTTACACTTCCTCATTATATGTAGTCAAATCTCCACTCTGGCTGTGACAAACAAGTTAAAAAAGTTAATGGGACACTACTCTATCAATCTGTGGGCAGAATGTGTTCCTTAGCACACAATGGATTCTAAGTCATAGAAACAGCCCTCAAAAATAAGTTTTCTGGGTTCAGCTATTCTTGAACAAGAATTATTTTTACTACATTGTTGCTGGATTGTATAACACAACTACAGATAAAATGTTCTTCCAGCATTAGATAACTGTGTAGTGAAAGAAAAGATTTCTCACTTATGCACATGTTGCAGAGGTTAGGAGGGAAGATGATTAAAGGAGCACTGTTCACTAAACTGACACTTCAAACTTAAAAATGTTTGGGTTTTAACTGATGAAATATATCAGAATCCCAATTCCTATTTTTATCTGTTTGTTCTCTGTCTTGAAATCGATGTAACTGCAAATTTGGAAAGCTGATTATTTATGGAGGCAGTGAAAAATCTAAGTGCTCTGAGGTGCCCTTGCAGAAGGTCACTTACCATACAAGCAGCCTGAACAGCTTCTGACACATTGCCTGCATTTGGTTCACACCAAAAAACGTGGCACTCAAAATGCTGGTTTCCTGTATCCATAATGAAGGCGAACGTGTGAATGTCCTTGCCTACCCCCATGAAGGACAGGAACCGCACACGACACTCCACCATGATCTCCTCTTCATTCTGGTTATGAATCAAATGATTGATCATGACTATTGGATACTCTGTGAACTTCACTGCCAGCCTTATGTTGATTAAACAGGTGGGGACACTCCTTTTTATCTATCTGCATGTACCCAGTGTGCTCAGGCCTGGGCTGGATCTCCCCTTCTACCACCAGAAGACCAAGGCTTTGAGCATTAGCACTGAGCATACTGTGTACTTTAAAAACTCCTTGTTTTGTGAAGCAACAAAACAACATGGCTACCATGACTCAAAAAGATGCTCCCCTATCACTGCCATGTTGTAGAGGTGTTGGTTTAGTACCTGATCAACAGACATAAATAAAAGACATTCTTTGGAAGTTTCAACATATTAATCTCAATGGAAAATGCTTTACAAAGGACAGCAACGTGAAACACAGATTTTAATATTACTCTTGGCTCCCATACCAAGAAAAAGGTAAACACATTTTAGAATTTAGGATTGCTACTAAGGGCTTAACCTACAACATTTTAGGCTCAACATTTTGAGAAAGGATAACACTGAATTTAAGTATCTAATGCATACTTGTAATAATTTATTTTTGAGAACATGCTTGGAATACTAAACCAAGCTGAAGCTGAAACAAGCAGTAAGAGCCTCTGCAGGTTCTGGAAAGAAAAAAAATGCAAAATAAGCAAATGAATTCTAGCATAAATTAATTCCCTCTACTAGTGTTCCTGTGTTCCTGGTTTCCAACACTCATATTGTTAAGTTAAATGAGTTTTGAACAAGACAGTTTGCCTTACTCTTTCACTGATGACTGTGACAGTAGCATCAGCAACATTCATAGTAACTGGCATCCAGTCTTCTTTGCTAGAGGAAGTCATTAGACTTTCAATGGCACTGTTCAGAGTATCCATTCCTAAAAGAGAAGAAAATGCAATAGTGAAAAATAAATACATGAGTATAAGTAAGCAGCAACAACAACATTTTCATTTACACATAGCAGTACAGAAAACATTGTTTTCGATTCCTTATTAAACTTAATTTGATAATGGAAAGAAGGGTTGTAAAGTTGGTTTTCTTAGTCTGCAAAAACAAAACAGGTGCCTCTGGCTTAGTTAAAAACAGGATAGCATCATGTTTAGCTGCTGCACAGTTCCAGTTCTCTACGGCCCTTCTCATTAGTAGCAGAGAAAGCAGTAGAAAAGAACTTCGCCTTCTTTGCAGCTCCCAAAATACTCTGGTTGCAAAATACATGTTCAAATGAGGCCCTGAACATGGCCTGTATGGCTGAAACACAAGAGTTGCTACCCTTCGAAACCAGGTATTTACACTTGGCTGGCCAAGAGTCCAGCCATTAGAATTACTAAGTAACATGTGAGGTATTTTGGAATTCACTCAAGTGTCACCTACCCACAGGTTTAGCTACAGGCAGCATGCCCAGGTACTGGACGTGGAACTTCTGTACCAGTTCTGTCTTTGGTGTTGGGAAATCTACTGCATGGGAACAAAAATCAATTTCTGTTAATCAGCATTCACAGCAGGGAAAACCATTTTTATTTCATCAACAACATGAAACAGTTTACCCAGTAATTATGCTAAAGATATTGTATTGATTGCAACTACTTTTTACTCCTTCTGACAAGAACAATGGTCAATAATTTCTAAAGGAATTATGGACAACTTTGCACCACCTAATTCTTGACCTATGTTAAGAACAAGGTCATGTTATATTGCTGGCATATTAAACCCCAGAAAAGAGAGATGAATGTGTCTCTGAGACGAACAGACCTAAGATTCACTGCATAACTGTGCAGTATCTGGAATGTGTTTTAAATGCCATCCTTGTTAATATGTTAAACAGAGTCCTCAAGTAATCAATAGTACTGTCTGAGCAGACAATTACACAAGTTGATGTATGGATTAGGAGTAAGATATTCAGTATAAACTGGTGGATCTAGAAGCATGTAATTTCCTGCAAAGCTAACACAAAGTGTGTTTGTTCTCCTGGAATACTTTCCGAATAGCAACTATTAAGCAATGACTAATAAAGGCTTGCAACAGTAACTTTCTTTGGCCATGCACTAGAGTGTGCAGAAGATCCTTAAGTTGGATGACAAAAGACCCTTAAGTTGGATGACAATCCACTTGTACCCCTTGCCTTGGAAACTGCTGAAATAGATGCTGAAACCTAGGAAGAGTGCTCCTACAGCTTCTCTGAATCCAAGTGATGACCTGGAGTATACTGTGTTTTTAAGGAAGATTTGGCCAATTTCTGCAGTCTCAAGTCAGGACGTATTTTGATTTGAAAAGGACAATACGTACAAGTAGCCACTAATAAGTAAGGCTGTATTTGCCACATTTGCATTTCAAAATAAAAGAGGAAACGCACAAGTTGCCATAGCTGAGCAGGACTGCATTACTGCCAACACAGCCAATAAAAATGCTTAACGTCACACAGTAAGAGGTTACAGTCAGATGCAGTAATTAAAAGATAGGATTACTCCGGACTTCTGCATCCAACCTGCTCCATTTTGGTCAGAAGCAGCATCAGAAACATATCTAACACAAGCCCACCCTGAGGATATGAGCTGTAACACACGATACCTTGCAGAGGAACATCAAGGTTGATATTTGTTCCCCCTTGCAATGAGCCGCAAGCCATGGCTTTAGCATTCTTCCGTTCGGCCATTATCTGAAGATGACAGTGATAATACAGCATTTATTGTTTTTTTAACATAGTACAGTAGCATCTACAGGTATAAACTTACTCCTATTACAGCCCTCATTTCTGAAATCTGAAGTCAGAAGCCACATGACTAAACAGGTTATTCTTTCTAAATAACAACTTTAATTTTCCTCCAGTTTATTCACCATTCCTTAACTGTAGTAAGAATGTAAGTGGTGCCCAAGCCTACATGAAAGATCGATGGAGAAGGGAAAAAACCTCCAGCCATTTTTATCAACAGCAAAATTACAGTGAGCAGCAATATAGCAAAAATATAAATATTTAACACACACAAAGAGTGTTCATTATTCATGTTCCTCTCTGATCTGTCTAATGCTCTGAGTAATTTCTCCCTCCATTTTTATGATTTCTTCTGGAATTAAAAATCCCATGCAATCACAACCTGTTCTTCCCCCAAAATGTAGAATATTAGCAAAAGAGAAAAAAATACACCAATGAAACACTTCATAATAACCACTTTGGATGATTATTCCCCACAAATATATGTCTGAAAAGGGACCCAGGGAGGCTAATAGAGGTTTTCCAAAGCTCACACATGAAGCTTTGCTATGTGCTTCTTTATGCTATGACTGTTAATTGTAATTAAACTAGAAAGATAACTGGTGTTCCAGCAGATGTCACTTGGTCTGAAGATGCTCCTAGTAAATTACACACACACTCACACACCCACACACCCTTTTCTTTTAGGTTTCATATTTTGAAAGTATTTTCTGTTTCAGGGACACATAATAATATTCCCCCCACAGATGAAAAATAACACACACTAGCTTAGGAAGGAGCCCTGACTCAGCCAAGAGGTTCAGTATGTCAGTCAGCACATGCCAAGTGCTTCTCTGAATCAGGATTACATCTATTGCTGAATTATGAAGGAACGCGCTCTACTTAACAACACTATTCTATTTTATCTGTGTTACTTTAGTTACGATTTTAAATGCTTAGTTGCTTTCTAACCCAAAATTAACTGCCAGGAGTTTCATGTTATAGTTACATATGTGACAGTTCTGCTCCCCTTCTGATACCCATGAGTATAGCTACCATGGCATCTACTTGGTGTTGACCTTACTGGATAAAAGCAGCTGTGATAGGGCTTGTGTAGCATGTTTTTCCTTTGCTGGCAAAGTGTGAGAATTGGGAGCTGTAGGAGAAAAAGGAGGGACATAACAGGTCTAGGCTTCTCCAGCCAGTCACTGCTGCAGCTCCTGGTGTTAACCTTCACCAGACACAGCCTGCAGCTCCTTGGCCACCGTGAGCGGCTCCCTTTGTCCTGCCACCTGCATCTCCTCAGGCACCCAAGCCTGGACAGACCCGGCAGGCTCTGCACAGTTGCTGGGCTACCTTCTGCCTCAGGCAAAACTCTGCTGCCCAGGAGGTTACAGTAACGCACGGGGTAAATGCTCACATTGTTCGCATGAAGCATCTCAAGTTCAGTAGCCACGGCTGCAGCATTGCAAAAACGTTTACTCTATACAACTGGCTGCAAAGGGGAATCTGACATCACTGATTCTGTTCATTACCGTGAAGTCAAAATGTAAAAAGCAAATGACAGGCATACAGTAAATGAGCAGAACTTTAAACCCCAAAGGTTTCCTAACAAGCTTTTTAAAAAGAGCCATGACTCATGAGGAGGGACAAGTCACACCAGGTAACTGATAAGGTTATTCATCCCCACAGCCTACTTCGCCTGGATTGCAAACTGACATGTTTTCAGGGAAACCAAAATGAGCAGCATGGCATTTTTTAAAACGGGAATGCCGCCACGCATGCACCACAGCTCAATAAATGAATAAAGAAAGAGGTTCAAGTAGATTGGTTTAACTGCCTCTCTACAAAGAGTTTCAATCAGATTTGCCTGCTGTAAAGGACGTGCTGCCTTGCTACAGCTGCATGAAATGACCATGCAGAGGTCACTCGTGCACTGATCATGCAAGAAGATGAAAATTAATAACCAGGGAATGGCGGCAAGTCTGTAAGACAAAAATGACTGAACAGTCCTCTCCAGTATAACAGACAACATTAGCACAAGCAGGAGCTAAGATCCTTTACTATTTGTAACTAGAGAATCTTAAACTCTCTCTTCTCTCCCTCCCCACCTTTTTTTTAAGTGGGCAGACTTATATTAGCAACTCTTTTCCTGTCTGTCCTGCAGGACAATACCACTGAATAATAGCGTTCAAACAAGACCTGATTTATTTACAGAGTTTAACATCACCATTTATTATTAATTAAAGCTGTGTGTTCTTTTTCCCTTTTGAATCCACAGCTTCTTTATTATCCGAGAAAACCTTCGGTCTCCATACACACATCAAATCAAAAGCATATCTCATGCTCCTCAAATCTCAATGCTCACAACCCCCACCCCCATTATTCCATGCATTCACATCCTTTCCTTTACAAATTCTCTACACTGTTTCTCGTTGCCTTTGATGTAAACTAAACTAACAATGTGTACAATTGCTGATTGTATACATCAGGCTCAGTGACCTCTAAACAGAGGAATGCATGTGACTTTAAATCCACTTGCCTTGGAACAGATTTCGTGTAAACTTGTGGCAATGGCTTTTGCCGGTGTGTCACATCGAAATACATGACATTTCAGAATCCTTGTGTCTTTGTCTCTTGCCACATACGCAAAGTCTCTGTGTAAACAAAATAAACAGACACATGAGAAACAAATTAAGGCATTAGAATCAGTAGTATCTCCAAAACAACAAGTCCTACTTCAATTTAACAGAAGGCTGTCAAAGAATAAAACACATGCTTTTGACAAAGCAAATCCACAAATGTAATAAGCTGCATACCCATGAAACACGTATCTGAAGTTTGGTGCTTAATGTGTATCATTAAAGAGCTCATTATAGTTTCCTAACCTGGGCAAATGCCAACCCATAATTCTAACTGCAATTGGAAATGCATGGGAAAAATTACTCAGGTATTTTACTGAAGATGAAGTGGGGAAGAGAATTACAAATGAAGACAGAAAACACATGCAGCTCTTAAATGCTAAAAAACCTGAGAAACGGCATACAAGATTCTAGTTAGAGAAAAAAAACATGTTTCAAAGGACTATAGAAAGTGTTTAAAATATGCAGATAGTTAATTAGAGATGTGGTTGCGTAAAGGAAATGTGAACCTGCTGAGCTCTGCTCACACTAATTGGCCTAAATTTCTGACCTTATTTTTTTCAAGTTAAATAAAGCTGCCCTACAAAAGAGATTTTTGCCCTGCACTAGCTGGTCACCACAGCACAGCACAGCTTTCTAGCAAGAGCGACAGAAGTGCCAGGATTATGTTTATTTGTCCTCAGGCTATTTAAGAATTGGAGCTCTTCTGACAAAGCCCAAGTGGTATATACTGAGTCGGGAATAAGCTTGGCTTTGTCTGGTTGCTACCCTTGCTACATTTGGCTCTGCTCCATGATCTTGCACCTCTGCTTCTTCATGTCCTCCAAGCAACCACAGCCCAGTCCTACTTTAAGACCCTTCTGCTATCTCCAGATTTCTCTGGGACTTTGCATGCCTATACCGAGTAGCTAACTAGAATTAGACCAGAGAAGAGAGGCTGGAGCTCCCAACAGCCCTTTATACCTGAAGTCTTTTTTCAGTGTCTTTCCTCTTTCCTGTTCTTGGCAGCAACATTCTAACTGGTGAAGAGATAGGACAGATATTCCTAAGCCACAGGTTTTATATATGGGAATACTTCAGTTTATACTAAAGTCTGTAGCAGGGTTTAATGTAGCATGGATTGCCAATTTCTTTGTTCATCATAGATGCCCAGTGAATTGAAGAATTTTGTACTGAAGTTATCCAGGGAGAACCAGAGAGTGTGGCAGATGGGTAGCCAGACTTCCAGCTCTGTATGAGATATGAACATTGGCCTGCAGTTAAGTACCTTACCTGTACCTAATTCAGCAGCACTAGGTTTTGTCATTAATGAGCCCTTGCAATGAAAAGGGCAGTTGCCCACAGCCCAGGCTGCTCAGTGACAGGTACAGGTTCCTCTGTTTAACTGCTTTGCAACCTGAAGCCTGGTGAATAGTACTTAAACACCCAAAAAACTATCAGGAGCTGAGATTTGGAAACAATTCCACATGACAGAACCATGCAGAAACATAGTGAAGCACACCCCAAGCACCTCAGCCACAATCTGCAAGAGCCTTTTGGCATGTTGTTCCCTTTTGCTGCACTGCAATTTCATGAGATGCTGAGTTCCAGCTGGAATCTTGCTCCTGGAAAACAGATGATGTTTTTTGGCTCATCTGTACACGTACCAAGCCGTGCTTTAGAAAGGGTTTCTCCTAGCTTAATGTTTCAAAAGCAAATTACAGACTCCCAGCTAGACTCTAGTAATAAGACTAAGAGAAGGGGGTATGGCTCAGCTATGGCCTATAAGCTGAAAAATTAGCAGCTATGGGGAAAAAAGTGAAACTAAGTGCCACATAAAAAACCTTTGAGATTTCTGCCTTTTGAAGTAAGCTAAGCAGGTTTTTCAAAATGCCAGGCTCACAGAAGTCCCACATAGAATATCCTGAGCTCTGAAGAGACCTTGCCTGGTTTGAGAGCAGTAAGTGAGAGATTTCCAGACATCCTAAGCATTTAGGAGTTCTGTTTTCTCTGTGTTTGGGTTTAGCTGCCATCTTTTAAATGCCCTAAGTTTCAGATTTCACATTTTGGAGTCCAAATACCTTCCCTTACAAATGTTCTAACTGCAATATGAAAACATAGTTCATCTAACAGACATGGATTTCCTACCATAGCTTCATTAAGATTTCTCTCTTCTCCTTTACATGCAAGAAAAACTTGCTGGCAGTGGCTATCACTGCAGGGTAGCAAAGATGCAGGGTAGCAAAGATGCATAAACAAACAGAATGCTGCACAAACTGTATTACTGGATCAAGGTCTGTTCTTTTGGAGTGCAGACGTAAGAGCTGAAACCTGTGTTTGCACTGAAAGCTATCAATGTGACCATTACATGGCTATTTATTAGCATTTTTCTGCCAAAGGGCAGATACTGCCTACAAAGGTTTTTAGTCAAAATGCAATGTGTTGATTTTCTGACAGAGCTGGTAGAGCCCTATGTACAGGCCACCTCATGCTCTCCTCCACAGACTGCTGAACAATTTTTTTTTAAACGTTTGGTTGGGAAGGGACCTTTAAAGATCATCTAGTGCAACTCCTCTGCGCTGAGCAAGAGCATCTTCCACTAAATCAGGTTGCTCAGAGCCCTGTCCAACCTGACGTTAAATATTTCCAGGGATGAGGCATCCACAACCTCTCTGTGCAACCTGTTCCAGCATTCCACCACCTCATTGTAAAAAATTCCTTCCTTGCAGCTAGTCTGAATCTACCCTCCTTTAGTTTAAAACCATTATCCCTTGTCCTGTCACAACAGGTCCTACTTAAAAACGTGTCCCCATCTTTCTTCTAAGTCCCTTTAAGTACTGGAAGGCTGCTAATAAGGTCTTCCTGGAGCCTTCTCTTCTCCAGGCTGAACTACCCCAACTCTCTCAGTCTTTCCTCATAGGAGAGGGTCTCCAGCCCTCTGAGCATCTTCATGGCCTTCTCTGGACTTGCTCCAACAGCTCCATGTCCTTCTTGTGTTGGGGGTCCCAGAACTGCACACAGTACTCCAGGTGGGGTCTCACTAGAGCAGAGTAGGGGGGCAGGATCGCCTCCCTTGACCTGCTGGTCCCATTCTTTTCGATGCAGCTCAGGACAGGACTGGCTTTCTGGGCTGTGAGCGCACACTGCCAGGTCATGTCCATTTTTTCCTCCACCAGTACCCCCAAGTCCTCTGCAGGGCTGTTCTCAATGCCTCCGTCCCCAGCTGGTATTGATACCGGGGGTTCTTCTTGAAGAAACATTGATACCTCTGCTGCTTGCAGCAAGTCTCTCTCTGGGTGTGTATTCTGGAAAGCCCCTGATGCTGCATGAGATGTCTCATTTTTGTCCTGTGAAATTCCACTTGTGTTGAGTCACCTTGAAGAAGTGCCAAAACCACTACCTCCTTCCTGTGAGGGTGTTGGGGAGTGCCGGGAAGGTGCTGCCAGGGCACCTGGCCCATGCCTGGGCTCAAGCAAGTGCTGCCTCAGTACTGCAGTGGTGCACGTAACACTAAGTCAGCCTCTCCAGCACCTGGCACTGCAGCTTCTGTAAATACTTCTGCTTGTAATGGTATGTATTCATAAACAAGGCGGTACACCACACAATTACAGGAGAACACGAAACACCAGGCAGTACATCAGTTTCAACTACTGAGAGCTAATAAAACCCTTGTGGTGGTGTTTCAGACTCACACAGCAGTGTTTCATCTTACAAGTACCTGAACAGCTTGAACAAAGTAAATCAGCTAATTACATGCATGGATTGTAAGTATACATAAACCTTTAGATGATCAGGGCCTGCATCTGTAAATCTGACAAGACAGAGCTGGAAATCTGAGTTCTTCAAAATCTGTGGTACTGCATCATGCATAACCCTACCAACACCATCTGTATTCAAATCATCAATCAAAATTAGCACACAAACCATCCTTCTCCATTCTGACAGCGCACAAACAGTGATACTGATCAATGATACTCTGTTGAAGAAAAAAGCTGTATATTCTTAAAACTTTATAACACCACTTCTGTTGATACAGGATTATAGAGAAGAGGTACTGCATAGTGGGTTGCTTGGGTCTTTGTATTAAATTATCTTCCCAGTTACAGGAACTGGATATAAATCATCACTCTGAAAAAGAGTGAGAAAACCAGAAAAATAAGTAAGAGAATTATTTTGCTGGACAAGTGGGTGAGGCTGGTTCTGTTCAACAGTTAAAAATTCAGTAGAAATTTCTGTATTTTGAAAGATTAGAGGACCAGAGACAGGCATTTATAAAGCAATTTAGAGAACTGCAAAGACAATGTAAGGTGCTAAGTAGAAAGGAATTTCATTTTTATTTGCTCTTTTAAGCTCCTCAATTGGCAATGTCTACAGTAATTGACTAAACCTTAGATAGCCATACCTATTTAACACGTGGCTAAGCATCATTTAGCTGCTCAACCTTGGATGAACAGAAAGACATTAAATGCAATTTATGTTAATGTTGTCCTGTTTGAGTAGCAGTCATTACCATTTACCACTATTAGGCTGAAGTCCTAGGGAGGCATCGCAATTAAGCCTGAAAGAGCAGCACAGTCTCCATTACCTTATTACTATGAACTTATTTCTTCAAAGGAGTGTAGAGCTGTGGTTGGTTTGGGTTTTTTTCAGTTAACAAAACCCCAAGGCCCTACCCTTGAAGTCTGAAATATTTTTTTTTTTTACTCTTATCAATCAAAATTAAATTGCTGCTATTCAAAACAACTGTATTAAAATGATAGGCAGGAAAATGTAAATTGCTTTACAGATTTATGTATTACAAATTGTAACAAGAATCCTTGAACCAGAAAATGATATCCTCTGGGCTTGGCTTAAAATTGACTGAAATTCATCCAGAATAGCCTACAGAAGATGACTGCTGATTTCAATGTACCGGTATACAGACTCCTGCGACTACTGCAGGGTCACGGACCACACACTGCTGGGCTGTGGGGAAACCATCTCCCGGGTCTATAACCTTCAGGCTTCCAAACAGCTGACCAGTGATTTGTGAAAGCAGGAAGAAAAAAAGGGGGGAGCAGCCATCGCTACAGCAGAGAGGGGTCAGAAGGCACCTGGCAGGAGGCTGCCATTCACCAGCAGAGAAGGAGAAAAGAAAGAGAGAAGATGCATGAGAAGAAAAGCAGATAATTTAAGACCAATCAGACCACGCTCTGATGGGGTTTTTCCATGACACACAAATATTCTCATATCACAACCAGCTGAGAAGACGAGGCGCAGAAATCCCGCTGTAATGTGTATGACAGAAATTACAGACCTTCCGGATTAACACTTTATGGGTTTTTTAGTAAGTCTGCTCTTTCACATGGGAGAAAGAGGAACGATTTACAGCTGAAACGAAGCCTGGGACTCTGTTCAGTTCACTTGTCTTTTTATTAGGGTCACACCAAGGAGTTTGTGAAGTTAGGGAGAAAAACCTGAAGGTAACAAACTAGAACTAGATGAATCAAGCAGCATTCACACAAGCTGCAAAACTGGTTTGTAGAAGATTTACTGTGAGGACCTTTCAACTTCCATTTCACCTACTAGATACGAGACAGACACTGAAACAAACCATTGCTTCTCTTCCACACCCTCCAAAGAAAACCCACAGCCCCTTCTCCAGGTGACTATACCAACCACTCTGGAATCAAATCCTGCAGGAGGAGGAAGAAAGTAACTACTCCCATGAGTCTTCTCCTTTCTATTTCTCCCAGGTAGTCATGGTGCATTTAATCACAAGTACTCCTCCTCAGTGATTAGAGCTGGGAGAGGTGTGGGAGAGTATGACTTCTCCTTACATCTCTGACAGTTGCTGGCAATCCTAAAAACATACAAAAGCCTTGCAATTGCTTCACTGCAAACACTTCACCCCACAGAACTCCTGGCTTTCTTTGGCTGCTCCCCAGCTACAACCCAGAACGGCAGATCTGGGCATCACTACGCTACCCTGGTCATTAATTTTTGATCTAAGTAGTTAAAATGCTTTCCCAAGCAGAGACTTCTGGAAGACTTTTCTTATTTCATCCCTCACACAACTTGAAAATAGGCTTCCTTGCAGCAAAATTAGTTCTGCATTTACGAAATTCTTCTAAAATGGGCTGGCACTGACACAGCTAGCTTGTTTTTCTAATTCATGCATGAAGTTTGTAGGGCAAATTATCCCCTGCTGAAAGGCTGTTTGCTTCATTCCTTGATAGCGTCACTTGCTAACTCTCAAGGAGGAGCAATGGCTACTTTGTATGATACTCCGAGGCTTTAATCTGGCAGCCCTGAAACACACACAAGCCTGATGGTTTTTCTTTGATGTCTTATCATTGCCACAGTTCTGTGCGCTTCCAAAATGTGTTAAAACCCTCACAGAGCTGATAGGTCTGATACCCAGCACAGCTCTTCAGAGCCCAGCACTTCCCAGCGTGAAAGCATTTGCACGACTTTCACTCCAATTTCCTTCCCTCAGCCTGATCCTTGTGAAGCTGCAGAAGCCGTTTCCCATGCACTTCCCGTGTTTCAATGCCACCCACCACCTCCTCTTGTGGGGAGGGAACAGGACTCCTGTCAGCCTTGCCACCGCTGCCTCACTAGCCAGAAAGATGGTTCTGAAATGCTACAAGTCATTTTCCTTTCTACTACCAAGGGCTATATTCCACCCCTGCAAAGGGCCACTGATTGATGTAGGTGAAACCATGTCAAAGCACAATTCAGTATCTAAGCTCTCCAGATCCATGAGCTGGAGACATAGTGACGTAGCGACACCGTGACATATTAACATAGTGGCAACAGTACAGATTGTATTAAGGTTTATGTTCCATGCTGGTCCTCATTCCCAGCCTCACCTCACAATCATATGGTTGAAGTACTACTGTCAGGGCAAGGAAGACAATCTATTGTAGATTCATAGAATGGTTTGGGTTGGAAGCGACCTTCAAGATCATCTAATTCCAACCCCTTCCATGGGCAAGGACACCTCACACTAGACCAAGTTGCTCAAAGCCCCATCCAACCTGGCCTTGAACACTTCCAGGGATAGGGCAGCCACAGCTTCTCTGGGTACCCTGTGCCAGTGTCTCACCACCCTCACAGGGAAGAACTTCTTCCTTATATCTGATCTAAATCTTCCCTTAGTCCGCTTAAAACCATCACATGTGCCGTGGTCACCACCAAGACTGCTGTGGGGACTCTGCGCTCCTACAGCAATGGCAGCATGAGGTGTCCCAGCTAACAGTGTGCCACATCCAGCTGGTGGCTGGGAGTCAGATGAGGCTTACTGCTGCTCACCAACTGCTAGACAGACATGACAAGCTGGAAAGCCAAGCAGCAGCTTAGACCTCAGCTTGTTTTATAAAAGGACTTAAAGGAAGACAGAACTTCTGCGACAGATCCTGTGAAAACCACTGACCACTGACTATATCGCTACAAACTTTTCATGGTGATTGTTCTTTGTTTCAAATGTTTCACAACATTTATGAAATGTGCACAGCCAGGGGGCTGCTTTCCAAAGAAAAGGCACACAAATGAGGTAGGTTCTCAAGACGATTGTAGTTGCTGCTTCTCCTCTGTAGCATCACACAGTGGTGGTAGTTTAACTCCTCAGGATGGCCAGTCTAGCATTTTTGATGAATGCTGAATTTCCTTTAAGTAAATGAGTGTGTTGTTATTCCTGTGAACATCTGAACAGCTCTTTGCAGCAAATCCTATAAATTTCATTTTGACAACAAAGTACTTAATATTTTTAACAATGCTTCAATCTTCCAGATGTAACTGGAAGATGTGGGCCTTTGTTTATACGGAATATTTGAAGATTTAATAAAGAAATACATTGAGTTGAGATGCTTAAAGCACTACTACAGATTTAACTGAAGAAGACAGACTAGACTAGACCAGTTAATCTCTAGAATGTGATTTGTTTTATAAGCAATGCTGACTAGTTCTCCTTTGTTCTTTATTATTCAGACAGAGAACACAGCAACTGTGCAAAGACATTACCCACAAATCTGCTTGCAGCACACTTTTGCTAGTGTTAGTCTGAGAGGATCATCGCTTCCCACATGCATGAAATCTACATTAGATTGCAAAGCCATAATCTAGAAAGTTCAAACATTTCCCTAGGCCAACACTGCCTAAAGAATTGATTAAAACCCAGTGAAGCCTGGAAACGGTTCTCATTATATTCCACAAAGCAAATGCAAGGAATGGTCCACATCTCTAAAACACATTCCTTCTGCCCACTCCCACTTTCAAGCCCCTGCAATTTAGAAGAGCAAACAAACCCTGAATCTCATCTGAGGGATGCAATTCTCTCAGCAAGAGCCTTTGGTGTGGCTGCAGCCCTTGTGCTGCAAAGCACCTGACTACAATGCCTTACTGTCTGCGCTCCCATGAAACGGGAAGCATTGTAGAGAATCCCAAACGATTCCTTTGTACATCTAAACAAATCAAACATACTGGGGACAACTTTTCTTCGAACTCAAAAGACAAGCAACCAACCCAGGCGGATCTGAAACAAATACCAAAAATAGGAAATAAACATTTCCAACTCTTGCTAAACATAGCTCTGAAATTCCCTGCTGGAGGGGTAAGAAAAACAACCGAACCCAACTAACCAAACACCACCACAAACTGTCGTGTCTCCCCCCCCCCAGCAAAAAAACCCCAAATAACCACCAGTTTCACTTTTTTTTTCATTTTTTAAATAAAAGGTGGGAATGCAATATTTTAATACAACTTTCTTGCACTTCAGATTGCAGAGAACAACAACATCTAAATTTTAAACTCAAACACTAGAAGCAAATATCAAGCCTCACTGCACTGCATGATTTTAAACTGTTCTAGTACTAGAGGGTTTGGGATCTGGAAAAAAACCCAACAGGCAATACCAACTTGACAATACTGTTAATAGCAAAATGACAGAGACATATGAATTTACTCACTGAAGTTTAGCTTCTGTTGATCAATACAAGCAAACTGATACAACATTGTTTGATGCATGTCAGAAGGATAAACATGAAAATGGAAAAACGAAAATCATTTACCTCTCTCTGAATCCAGGGAAGCATGGAAAAATAGAAAGAGCAAGTTAGAAAGCATTCACAGAGTCCAAGCTCCAGCATATGATGAGACAGGGTAGCTGAAAGTGCTGCACATTTAACATTCACTGTTTGTTTGTAGCACAGTGTATCTAAGCATACTGACACTATTTCCTTTAGACACTTATTTTCCTTGTATCCTGTTGCTCCGAAGTTCGTACTTTTGGAAAGATCCAATGAAGCCAACAGGCATCAGCTGAACTTAAGAGTTGACAGCACAGACATATCAACAGTGGGAGGTAATCAAGCTTAAAATACCACACACAAGTCCGGGAAGTAGTATGCAGAAAACATAAATAGACACAGAAAGTGCATGAACCGTCCTTCTTCCAAAATAATGCTATTTAAAGCAAACACTTTAAAGCAGATACAGATGAAACAAACAAGAACAATTCTTCAGGCTGTGAATAACATTGTTTAAACTGAAAGAGTAGAAAGATTGTAATGATTTTGTTTGATGCCTTTTCCAAAAGCTCATGGTCCAAGGTCACTTGGGCTCCTCTGAAAGCTGCACCCTGAAGAAGTGGCAGTGTGGGGAGCAACTTCACACGAACACTGAGCTGAAGCCAGGATGTATAAAATCACTACATACCTTAACTTCTGAAGCACTTCTGCAACCACAACTTAACCATCATTCCTTTCCCCTTCCCTGAAGAGCTGCTGTGCCCTGCTCCCTGCCTGAGCCCCAGCTGGCTGCTTTTTAGCTCATACCAGGCACCATGGAACACCAGCAATTTGAACTTTTAGGTACACGTGCACTTCTGGCACCATCACATGAAGAAAGCATGCAGTTTCCCATCATGTTACCACAAGGGGTTACCTGTGCTGGGAATGGGGTGGGTTGCTGTCTGCTTCTACCCACCCTTCCTTAAAAACAGGACTCCACTTTTTGCAATGTACAGTGTCTCTACACAGTTAATAACCATTTCCCAGAAGAGAATTGCTTAGTCCTAGTCCGGCTTTCCTGCCCCTGCATGCATCCCAAAACTCCCCTCTTTTAAGAAAGTCTCACCTTCAGAGACCATCCAAGCAAGGTTCATGCACAGTGCACAAAAATGTGGGACCCTGCATCATCCTAGTTTGTAACTGACTGAGAAAAAAGAAGTGGAGTGGAAAAATCATCCCATCCCAAGTAATAAGGGCAGGATTAACGACAGAGCATGCTGAAGGGAAGGGATCCAATTCCCATTAGACATCTCACTTTACCAAGCTTGCAAAGCTTACAGGGATTGATCTGTTGCTTAAAAATGGCTTACTGAGTAGATCTGGAATAAATATAGACTTTCTAACCCAGGTTCTTAACTAAACCTGCATATGGTAAGGTGATTCTTCTGTCCAACACTGAAATGTAAGCCATACATTGATGCATATGTACATAGCTAGAGATTTAATTTCTTTCTTATTTTGAGATGAAACCTCTCCTGGTGCAACTTTTACCTGTTGCCCCTTTTAATCTCCATGTGGCTCCTTGTGAAGAACAGTAATTCACTGGAACAACTTTTCCAGGGATATTGTAGAGTCACCATCAAAGGACGGTTTCAGGAAGTGACTGGAGAGGGTGCTAGACAGTCTCATCTAGGCTCCCTTTCCCATGAAAGGTTGGATCACATGGTCTTCTCATTTTTCCAGCCTGGGCTGTTCTACGAAAGCAGCCAAGTTTGAAAGAAGATCCATATTTAACAAATGTAATGGACATTCCCAGAAATTTTACAATGGAAGTGTTAGCCCTATTGTAAAGAAGAAATACAGGCTGCTCTGTTCCACTTCCTTCCATGCAGTGAACTGGGAGTTTCCCTATTTCAATATCCAGTGGTGACCTGTATGGATCTCCCCAGCCAAAACCCTACTCATTCCTTTGCTTTGGGCTTTCTACTGGGCTTTGCAGAATCAACAAGTACTTCACCATGCTTATTGCTAACATTTTATATATTAAAAGGTTAAAATTAGATCTCAGTATTGCAAATATTGGAAGTTTTTCAAGCCTAAATGGCCCTTGGCTCTGTATTTCAGTGCCAATTTGATAATTGGAATTGAAAAGTAGTATCACTTTTACTTTCCCGAAAGTACAATGTTTCTTAATATGAGAAGCAAAATATCCATCATTTTCTTCATGCCTTAATCACCGGCTTTATACGAGGTGCACAAACAGAGATTACCTCTCAGAAAAAGCTTTATATTGGAAATATATTCCAGCAATTTAGAGACTATGCTCTGGGATGTGTGAGGGTTAGGGGAAAGACATTTTGGATCTAGCAGATTTTGAATACAGTACAGTTAGATACAAAACATGACCTGCTGGTGCAGACTCTTAAAGGGAGATCTGTTTATTCCCCTATTGTTATGCACGATACAATTGTACAGAGCAATCACCACTGCAGCTGCCAGCACAGACAAAGAAAAGAGCACAGGAGGAAATTCAGGAAGGCCAGAGAAAAATACAAGCAGTTGGGTTGCTGGTGTTTGCTGGGCAGCAAGGAACTAGTGGGGCTCCCACACCACGGGGTGCATGAGAATCAAGGGGGGCTGCATCCTGTTTCTATCTAGCCAGTTAATTACAGCTTTCTAATTAACCTAAAACCTCCTCACAGAGTGCTTGTAATTTATGAATTATTTTCACACAAAAGACAATTTCATTTCACATTTTGGTAGCTCAAATATGAGTGACTAATTTACCTTTAAACTTAAATAAACAAATAAAAATCACCCCAAGGCTAGAAAGCAGACAAAGAAAGTTGCAGTTCAAACAGCAGATTTTGCTGATGGCTCTAAGTGCCAGAAATGCTGCAAGAGCAGCTGTGCAAGTGCTTTGGTATGGTGCTCTACAACCCTTTTCCAAGCTGACCGAGTTAAAAGAGGTCAAGCCAGAGCCTGCTAGTAACATGGGAAGATAATACGCAGAAAATTGTGTCAGGGCTGCTGCACAGTATTTCAGGTTCATTTCTGAGGGGAAAAGGCCAAGACCTGCAAGGAAAACAGCCCATGACCTTCCAGCCAGCAGAGGTGTGCAAAAGGAGCCCCTGTCCCAGAGCGAACCCTGAGGGGACGTTGCCTCCCCGGGAAAGGGGTGACAGTCCCCTCCTCCCCACCACTTCTGCCAGGCTCATTATGGCAGGTTGTTTTCGAATTCCACCTTCGGAGGCAGCACATTACAGCACTGCCAAGGGTGCCTGCATCCCTGCTAACCTCCACACTCCTTTCCCAGAGGGTTGTACCTGGCCCAGGGATACAGTGGAGGCCAGACAGTTGCAAGGAGTGGTGTAACTGATGGGGCACCATCGTGTGGGAGAGAGGTCTGCACAGTATGTGGCAGTGCTTGAGTATAAGACAAGGTCTCCTTCCAGCCCCATCTTTTGCACATCAGTGACTGATGGAAGTTGCATTATGGAGGCTGATTACTGATATACAATGCCCACCCCACAAGCTGAAGGGTAATTGAGATTTCACTGGCAGGTGAATAAACTGAGAGACATAGTGCTAACACCCTTGTCCTCCCAAAAACACCTTCCATGTGGCACTCATGAGGCCACATCTGGATTTCTGCATCTAGGTTTGAGCCTACCAGTACACGGGAGAGACTGGTGCGAGTCCAGCTGAGGGCCACCAAGGCTGCTGGAACCATGCTTGTTTAGCCTGGAGATGAGGATCTAACTGGTATGTCCCACTCGCTCATGGAAGGCTTTAAAAAAATAGAGCTAACCCAAGTTTCTATGCCAAGAGAATGGGTAAGCCCACAGAGATACTCCAGGAGGCTGTGCAGCTTCTGTTCTTGGAGGTTTTAAAATATATCAACCAAAAATGGCCCTGACATAATCCTGAACCATGCTCCACTTCGGGCAGAGGCTCATCTAAAATGACCTGCTGCGGTCCTTTCCAGGTCAACTTTTACCTGCGACTGTAACAGAAACACCTCAATGTACAGGATAGATGTGCTGTGCAGCTGGATGTGCTTATGCAGAGGACCAGCTACATGCCTGTCTCAGCGCTGGGCAAAGCGTAGCTGGCAAGGACAAAATGGCATGCCTGAGAGCCACAGCTTCTCAGATCCCCCAGTGCCCATCCATCCCTGTGACCAGGACAGACACCCTGGGCTCCAAACACTCCAGGGTGGCTACTGTTGTGTCTTCTACTTCAAGAAGGGCCAGTGTAAGACTACAATGTGACAGAGAGCAAACCACACCAACAAACCCAACAGGTTTTGCTCTTGTTGGTGTCTCTGATAAGGTATTTAAAGATCAAGGTGATGTTCCCATGCTCAGCTAGTGTTTTAGTGGGGCACTGCACTGCATGAGCCTGGGAGAGCATAAGGAGTCCAATCCTGTGTAGGCAGAGTTAATTTCACTCTGCAGCCCAACCATTTTTGTGACTGAGCATTCAGCTAATAGGTTGAAGAGGTTAACACTTCACACCTCTTCTTTCCTCTAGCTTCCCCTGGAGGCTGGATGACTGCAACCTCTCCAGTTGTCTTTTTTGAGCGGATGAGAGAAAAATCAGGCTGCCACGTGTCACCTACACCCTGATCAAGTACAGGGGTCTGCCCTCCGACCTCCACGGGCTTTGAACACGTTCACATGGGACTACATCCATCAGCAGCAGCCCAGACCATCTCTTCCTAAGAGATAACAACCAGCTGAATTGTCTTTGCTTTCAATTACCGTACGGTTTCAGTGAAGTAGAATGTTTCACTTGATTAAGAATAATGATGCATGTCACGAGCCTTTCGTCTTTATTTACAGTTAGAAGTACTTGCCCAAGCATATCCACTGAGGCCCTACTCTGGTTTTCTAATTTGCAATTATGAAGTCTAGTAGCACTTAATGCAGCAAATGTTTATGTAAAATGTATTTACACCTCAACAACACAACATGAACAAGTAAAGGAAACAACCTTCATTTCTGTGCATTTGGAAGCCTCTCTGTCGCTTAGCGAATGATTATGTCCTTCACTTATGTATGCCATTAGAGAAATATAGTTGCTTTCCCTGAAAGACAAACAGCTGTGGTTTAGAATTTTTCTAAGGGGTTGGTAGTTTTATAACTTTTTCCTTTTTTAAAAAATAGTCTTTAAGCCTTTTGTCTTCCAGCAAGTATCAGACTATTCCAGCAGACTAGCCTTGAGCTTCTGAGTCCCTGCTACCACCAGCATGAAGACTGAGTAATAGTACAACCAAGGCTTTTCTGCAGAAGTCCCCTGTTCACTGTGGACGAGATTGTGCCATCAATTTTTAAGCAATTCTCCACTGGTAGCAAAAAGATTTCTGCTTAAAAATTGATGGCTTGATCTAGCCTTCTGTTGCTTATCATATATTATGAAGTCTATTATAACCCAGCCAGATCATATTTTTTAACTAAAAAGAAAACATGAGGTAGCCTGGCACACCATATGAATCCACATTTTTTAAAGACTGAATTGTGCTCTTAAGACCAGAAGCTCTGAATCAGAAAGTCCCCCTGACAATCTGGGTGCTAGACATCACAGTGGTATCTGACGGGCAAGCTGGTTCCTTGTTATTCCTCAGGTCCTCTCCATAAATAAGCAACTTCAGGTCACCATTTCTTCAGGGTTTCTCTCATCTCCATGCACTGAATGACAATGACTGAAGACCTGAGATGAAGAGTGGGTGCAGTTACAGCTCCCTGAAGGACACAGCCACCCCAGGCACCTCCATTCCTGATGTAAGCTAGCGGCATCTTTTATAATCCACTGCAGACCTCCTCTCCTTAGGAAATGTTGTATTTGGCTTGTTAGGGAAAACAGGAACATTTCTGGAAGCATGACAAGAACTTTGAAGAGCAGACCACTTTTTCCCCAGATCAGTAGCCCACCATTTTAGGTGGATCAGTTGGATATGATCTTTTATTGTATTTTTTTTAAGAATTATTAAATTCAGCAATGAAGATATTTCCAATTTGGAAACTTCTTAAAGCATATAGAGAAGGCTTTAATATCACATTAAAACACCAGAACAGCAACAAAAAACAAAAAACAACAAAAAAAAAGAAAAGAAGAAAAAAAAGAAAAAAAAAAAGAAGAGGATCTTGTTTTCTTTGGCAGATACCAAACCAGATACATGCCAGTTATTTTCTAATACGGGCAAATTAAACTGAAAGTAACTTACTGACTTTATATTCCCCCTCATTTAGAACTGTTAAATGTCAGGTTTTGACCTGGATTAACTTCACCCAGAGAATAAGCTTATCTCAGCCTATCTCAAACTACACTGGAGCAAAGTCTGCACTCTAACACAAATTAAAGCTATACAGCACAGTTGAATCAATACTACCACTCTAATATCGATTAGAATAGAATTTTGTCCCAAATAACAGTTTTACTTCACATCATGAAACACAGCAAAATCCAAACAGCAAACCAGAAAACCTTGCCCAACAGGATGCCCAACAGTCTATAGCAACACCTTAATTACCTAAAATACCACTTCACACAGTTTGATCCTCATCTGTATTCTAACTCATCAGTATTTAAAATATCTTTATCGATAGGGTTATTTACTTTCATACATTCACTGTTGCAGAAGGGAAAACTATCAAGTACTTAAAAAAAAAAAAAATAATCTAACTGGTACTACATAATAAAATCCCACTATCTTTCTTCTCCTCTAACTCCTTATGAAAATAAATAAGCCAATTTTACTAAGAAGTGCTCCAGGGCTAAATAATATCCTTTTCCTCACTCACAAGTTGTTATAATTACATTAACTGCAAGGCAACAGCTACAAAGACCTAATTAAAGCCATAGTTTTAAGAGATTAAACACTTCACATATTTCCCTGATAGAGATCAAGACTCAGCAATGTTTGCTATCCTTTCAGAAAGAAAAAATTACTGCACAGAACAGGGAGAGCAATGAGGTTCCATAACATGCGAGAAACTTAAGAGTGAAGCTGCTGAGTTTAAAGACAAAGATGAATGTGCTTGTCACTCTTCCCTCCCCCCTGTACCCAGAGTAATGAGGATTTGAAGCTACATATCAATTAACAAATCAACGACATTTCTCCTGCTGCAAATACTTTATGAATATAGATAGGATTAAGCAAGCATAGAGATCTCAAAGCAATATATTACATTTAAATCATGAAGTTTCCTCTTCTGTCAAAAGAGCCATTAACCATTTCACTTCAACTAAATATATTTTTACATGCATGTATGCCCCCCTCCCAGTGCAATACTTCTGTCTTTAAACATGTTTACTTCTTTTGGAGCTCTACAAAGATTTCAAATTGCACAATCTCCATTGTCAATTATGGGCTGAAAGAAGACAGCCCAGACAGGCTAGCTAGAAGTTAGCTGGGAATTACACATAAATTACTATACAGGTGCTGTATGTTTGGGGGAAAACACAGGGAGGTTTCTTCTCTTCAGTAAATGAGGTTGCTACTGTTCCTAACTACAGCATCTTTTTATCCATTAACACAACATTATCAGTAAAAACAAATTATGATCATCCTCTGTAGAATCATGCTGGTCAATATGCAGCCAGTAACCACAGCCAGTTTAGGAACGTGTAATGCTGAGGTGAACACAGTCCCCCAAACCTATTAATCATCAGGATCCATTAGTTAGCTTACTGCCCAAATGAGCAACATCAGAAGAGATAAAGGAGAGGGAGAATGGCATCAAATACTCACCGCTCAGCACACAGTCCAGCATTTCTGCTACAGTGCTCTCCTGAAGGTTGTTAAGTGTCAGCTTTGGAGAAAAGAAATCCGACTTGCCTTTGTCACACTAGGAGCTGTAATTTGCCTTGCAGGCATCCACACAGAAGCTTTAGACTAATGGACTATAGCTTTGAAAATACAGCTCGAGACAAAGGGTATTCCTAACGTGAGACTGCAGTCTGGGGGGGAGGCTGACGGTTTTCTCTTGTCACTTTTTAAGTTTCTTACCTTTTTGTTGCAGCAAACACGAATTTAATGCCAAGCACGTCATACACAAGCACCCAACTCAGTGCTCTGCCTGGTCCCCGTCAGCATGTAACTAGGCACCAGATGATGCAAAGTGCACTTGATGCAGCCGCGTACTTGCACTTCAACGACTTGCACTTCAATGACGGGGGCGGAAAAGCCCCCGAGAACAGCAGCTCATTCATTTTGCATTGAGTTGAAGCACATCATGTCAGCTCCCACTCTCCTCACGGACTGTGCACGCTTGTGTTCGCCGGCTCCAGCTGTGAGACAGTGGGTGCTGCTTTCTCCCTGGAAGGCACCGCTCCGTCAGGGGTGTGTCTTCTCCTCCCTTCCCATGGCTTTTACTATTTGCCCGCTCCCCGCGCTCTGACCTGCAGAAGAGGCGCCTCTCCTCCCCCTTGAACAAATCGCCGCCGCTATGCGTTGTGTTTCTAGCCTGTAAACTTCCAAGATTAATCTGCTGTGACAGAAGCAATCTTTCGGGGAAAGCTGAAGTGCGCAGGGCTTCTTCTCCTTCCAGTTTTCCAAAACCAGTACAATGCTTTCACAGCATGACTCTGAGCAACAGTGAAAGCAAGTCTCTAAAAGGCAGCAAAGACTTAGAGCCAAATCCAAAAATTCAGACAGAAGTGCAACTGCCTTCACTTCAATGAAATTACACCTGCTTATGCTAGAAGTGAGATTTATCCTTGAGCTATAAAAAGAAACATACCAAATAATTTGATTTTCCAGGACTGGCACATGCAATAACAGTAAATCTAATTTAGAGACTTGTGCTAAAGGTGGTGGTAAACACAATGCTCCTGGAGCTCTGGCTTTCATTTCGCAGAATTCCCCATCAAATCTACTCAATGATCAATAAAGACCTGCTCCCTCAGGGACTCTGCTCTGAAAGTGGCAGGGCTTAAACCCCTTCCCAAGGCATTCAGTTTTCACAGCTACCTATGGCATTGCACATCACTCCTCCCGGATGCAGGGGAGGACTGGGGGGAGGCAAACTCCAACCAAAGAACAACCGCAATGGTTTGAGGACATGTGTCACCACCCTCCATATGACTCTTCTCCATCCAAGGGAGCTGCTCGTGGGATCAGACCTTGCCCTCCTCAAGGAAAACGAGCCAACACAGCAAATGCCCACCAACCAGTCTCTTTAAACTAGGTGAGCTCAACGCAAGCAAAAGCAGGGCAGGGAATGTGACCATGGATCTCTCCACCAGCAGGTTTCAGAGGGTGAAAAGCAGTTAAGGACAGTCTTCTGGCAGTCACTTCCTCCAGCCACACAGATGCATTTTGAGCAGGATGTTTGTTCACCACCTAAATATACCCTGAGTATCTGGTGAGGTTCCTTCCTTCCTTCCCTCCCGCATGTCATCAACAGGGTTTGGCAGGACCAGTTATGCTCAAGCAACAACCTGTGCCATCCTGAAAACTTTCCACTGATTTCCACAGGAGTAACAGGCTGAAATTTCATAAACAAATCTGTTGATGCTGCCTAAGAAAAAACAGATCCAACTCTTCCTTTCTTGGATGTGCTGGATGCCCAGTGCTAACAAGAATTCAAAGCCATGTAATAGTTTCTGCACTGAAGCAAACAAGTAAATTCTTAAAAGCCCTGACACAAATGTGGAACTCACTTGTGGGGAAAGCAAGAGGCATTTTTATGGACAAGCAAAATGGCAACCTGCAACTGGTTAAATGCAGTAAAATACACATGCAATACATTTTTAATCCAGGTTCCAATATGCATTTAACATAACTGATTTAAATTTGCAAATGAAGACACAGTTAACCTGATATCTATGACAACTACCCTCTTTCTTTGCTGTTCTCTTTTACTCTCAACAAGTAGCATGCAACAGTATATGGTAGCCTTTCAGCTGGCCAAACAACAGCACTTGTGAGAACAATGTCAGACTGACTTAAAAGGCTTCTAAGGATAGAAGCCAGACTTTGCCATTTTAATATGCTGGAACAGTCTGTGGGAGAGAAACACTTTCCTCTGAACATTCTTCAGTATAAGAAAAGAGATTCAGCAGAATTTTGGAAACCTGTAAAAAGAAGTGTAATTAAAACTACATCCTAGTCTTCAAGTTCTTCGCTGGCTACCCAGTAAATGAACTGGAACTGACTTCTAATCCTGTGTGATTTTGATATTTTGGTATGTGATAGATGCAGCACTTACTGCCTGTGCAGCTTTCAGTAATGGTATGGCTGGATGCAAACATGCTGCCCTTGTTGAGAAAAAACTTGCCCTTATGTCAGCATTTCAGCTTCCCTTTCCCTTGCCTCACACTCTTAGCTCCTCTAAATTTGTTGCTTCTAGTTGCTGACTATGAAAAGGGCAGCAGATTTACCTTTACCACCAGCAACAGGAAAACTTCCCAGCGCTTGGCCAGCAGGCAGTTTCTAAAAATGAGAACCAATTTGGGCCCAATGTCTTCCCATTTGTGCACATACAATTTGCTTAGTAGCTACAACTGTGCTTTGTGGTTTTTGTTCTGGCAAAACTTAGCTTTACTAAACCTCCATCCCACCCAAAAATGTGAATTCAAACATGAATGTAAAATTTTAGGTATAGACTTCGGGGGTGAGTGGTGTCTGATTTCTCATTCCTTAGAGTTACTTGGCCAAATATACGTACCCTGAAAATGAAACGGGAAACTTGCACAGAAATCTTCTTTCATGAACTGTGTTCTAAAGAATAATCATCAATAACTTAAGTTTTGAGAGCAGTCGTGGAACCTGCAGCACTCAGCATCTGGCTGACAGGCTCTTCCCAGCAACAACTGCTACCATAAACCACGTGAAAGAATTTCCAGTGCAAACACTGCCCCGAGTCCCATTTCCCACTGCCAGCCAGAGCTTGCAGCCATATCACTAGGCAGGAGGGATATCTGTACTGCAGCTTACCTACAGGCTGCAAAAGAAATGAGCTTGCAGGAGGTAATGGGTCAAATTTACACTGACAAAAACACCACAGGCAGACAGCCCTGGCAAGATGGAAACTGCCCTTTGTGAGTTCTCAGCTCACAAAGACCTGAGAAATCCAACCCTTGCACTGCCAAAAGTGCCAAATTCAAGGCAGCAGGGATGTTTTCAGGCATGCCTCCTGCATTAATGCAACACATATTGTTCAAGCCTCTCCCAGCTACCACATGCTGCCCTCTCATGGGTACCCAGCTGGGTTGTATGTCCTGAAGCTGCTGTGTTCTTCACTGGAGATAAGGTTCAGCCAAGCTCATTGCCAGGGAGTGAATATTTAACACCATAAGGAATCTGGGCAGATCTCCACTCTCTCAGCAGTGATAGTGTGCCTAATTCTCTGGTTAAACTGCCAGTGAACAGCAGGACATTCCAGTAAATGAAATTAGCTTATACTCTAGACACAGGGGTGGGACCATGTTCTTCCCAAATTGATCAAATATTCCTACTGCATGGCCAGAAGCTAATCACAGTATCAGATCACACAGCTCTGGTTAATACCAGCAGAGCTGTGGCTGAACTGAAGAAATAAAAACACTATCAGTGGCTGATATCCTCATATTCAATCTGAGCATGTGCAAGGACTGGATCCAAGGGTTTCACATACAGAAAATTTGGACAAGAAAAGAAAATGAGTTTATGAGTAAGGAACCTGGACTCAGGTTGCTGTTTATTTCATTTTGAACAAAAGGAAAATGATGTAATATCAACAAATCCATGTTGTAAGGCCAAGAATGCATTTTTGAGGTGGAGAGGTAGTTAGCCCTAGCAGGTGCACTCACACTGCTGGCTCACACTTGTAGACCTGTAGACTTGTAGTCCTACACTCAAGATAAAAACAGAAGCTGGCTTGCATCCCAGCTCCTTCACCTGCAGCACTCAAAGCTCCTCCTCTGCCCTACAGGGAGAGAGACAAACACTTCCCAAGCTTGCCCTGCTTTTTGCTATTCCAAGGCATCCATCCTATTTCTGAAGCAAAAAATTCTGACATTTCCAGGAAACAAAACCCCTCCCACTGTTGTGACCATCTACTTTCATCACAAATTATAAAGCAGCAACAGGAGTGCCAAATCTTCTACTTTATCTGAAATTTCATATTATCTTTGAGGACAGAAGGGAGAAGGTGACGGACAAGTAAGAAAGTATTTAATAAAGCTTAAATCCTGGATTCAGGTATATGAGAATCTCACACAAAACAAGTTTGCAGCATCCATGGACAGATGGAGGAAATTTGAAATACTACCTTGAATCCTAAAGGCTCAAAAGTGACAAAATGAATATACCAGTTATGAATGCCTGGGTTGGAAATATCCTAGAAGAGCTTTTTTTGTTTTTTAAACTAAGGCCCTTGCAGCCACATATGTACTTTGTAAATGAATACAGGGCAAAAGCCATTAATAAGTTTGCCTTGTCTAATTCATCTCATTATGTTCCTGATGATAGCTGAGCAAAAGCAGAGATGAAAAGCAATTTTCTTTATAAAATACACGACTGTCCCCCCAAAAGAAAATATCATCGTTAGAGCATTTTTTTTATTTTGTGAGAGTAGGTACTTCTTATCTTAAATGTGTATCTATGTTGTTGGAGACATACATGTGAAGTTTATTTAGATTCCTTGACATCATGAGAAGGAACAGGCAGAAAATAAACTTCTTAATGAAGAAAGACAGACCTATGATACAAAACTACAAAGCAAAAGCCATTCAATACATCTTTAGCAAACTGAACCACATCTATGACCAGCTTGCCAAAGAAGGACCTTAACTGCTATGAGATTGTCTGCAATTGGAGAACACTGGCCATAAGAACCCAGGTGGATCTTTCCCATCTGAGCTACTGAAAAATTATTCTTTAAGTAATCTACAGCTCCCCTTTCTGCATCTTTTTGACAAGTACAGCATCATTTCAAACACTGCCACATGTAACAGATATCCCAGATCACAGGCAAGCTCATTGTTACAAGTTCTTGTCTGAAGTAGAAAAGTCACTTACTTGAATGATGTTAAACATAAGATCAGCAGGACAGCAAGGCCCACCTTGCCTGACCCTGCAGACTTCAAACTCCTTCAGACCCTTCTAAAATTCATAGTAGGCTTGTCCTGGGTTCAGCTACAGCAGTC
>NW_009920477.1:4053-13473 GCF_000696875.1 Nestor notabilis | reverse complement strand
TGGTTAAACTTCATGAGGTTGGCATCAGCTATCAAGAGCAATGTTGTTAGAATGTGAAACAGAAGGCATGTATTACCTGTCTAGGGGAGACATGTAAGGTTGCTTGAGGCTGCAAAGCCTTCTGAGAGTGGGTTGGAAGAATGTAAACAGGAGTTAGAGCTTGTGCAGGCTCATATAATTTTTGGAGAATGATTTTTTGACTGAATTATGCCCAGAACTTCACCTCATTGTTTGATTTGAGATTGAGAAATATCAATTGAAAGGGGTGTTTACCGCTGAACTAATGTATACAGTGTTGGTGATCAGGGAGCCAAGACCAAGAAGACATTTGGGCAACTAAGATATTTGGTAGTTATGAAGTACCCCTTGATAACAGATTATGAACACACAATTCCCCATTAACTATTCCGAAAGTCTAATAGCCCTCTGAAAAAATATGAACAAGACATCTGTGAAAAATGACAATATGAATCACAGAATGGTTGAGGCTGGAAGGGACACTGGGGGACACTCAGGATTGTGTACAGATGGCTTTTAAATATCTCCAGGAATGGAGACATCGCAACCTCCCGGGGCAACCTACTCCAATGGTCAGTCACCCTCACAGTAAAGAAGTTCTTCCTCATGTTCAGTGTTCCTGTTTGTGCCCATTGACTCTGGTCCTGCTGCCCAGCACCACCAAGAAGAGTCTGGCCACATCCTCTCAACAACCCTCCCTTCAGAAACCTACATACAATGATTGGGTCCCTCTAGCCTTCTCTTCTATAAGCTGAACAGGTCCAGTTCCCTCAACCTTTCCTCCTATGATGGATGCTCCAGGCCATTAATGATTTTAGTAGCCCTTTGCTGGACTTGGTCCAGGAGCTCCATGTCTTGTACTGGGGAGCCCAGAACTGGAATCTTACTGCTTTTCTCCATTCAACTGCTGCCATATAAAATTCCTTTTGTTTAACAGTCTCTCTCTGACAGTCTCTCTCTAATATTACAAATGATTTTGCCATCTCCTTTTGTCACAAGCTGACTTTTAACAAGAGATACAATTTCAAAGAAATCAAGTTCAATGGCTTGCTCCAAGTTAATTCCGATTGTTTGCATCTTTCCTTTAACGTCAGACATGTAGTTTGGAATCAGCCACTTAAACAGCGCAGGGGTTCTCGGTTTCAGTTTCATCAATTGTGTAATTTTAAGAGACAATACTTTATCTCTTGTTTTGAGAAGTAAAAGAGTTAAATTATTTGTACAAGTAGGTGTGAGGAACACAAAAAGGTGTGAGCTTGGTGTTGGGAGATCCTTCCTTGACTTAATTCAAAGCTGTAAGACCACATCCTCCAGAGACATAAGAAAAGTCATCATAAGGAAGATGGAAGCGTAAAAAGTTAGGCATTTGAACACTCTCACATGTGCCTGTGTTTCCTACAAAATGCACATGAGGAATAGCAAAGCAGGCTGCAAAATTATTTGAAATTAATTTCATCCTGAGTGTCTACACCTCTGCAGGTTTTAGGTATGAGCCATGCTGCGGTGTTTCACTCGGTTAAGACTGAGCCTTCCAGGCATGCAATGACACAGGGTATATGGATATGCACTGAAAGCATTGAATGCCAAAGAGAAAGGATGTTAGTCAACTTTAGGTGCCTTGGTGTTTGTTGGACAGCTGATAGGGAGTTACTGGAATGAGAATTTGTGCTTTCCTCCACATACTAAGTGAGAGGATAAAATTGACTAAAAACCCATTGTGACTTGTGAGAACACAAGCAGGATGGTCAAGGCACTCATAGAGATGGAGAAGATTACAGAAAAAAAGTATCAAGATACTTTTAACTGCATACAACAGGTGCAGAAACACAACTGACTGTTCTTGGTTCTTTGATACTGTATTCACAGACTTGTAAAAAAAGATGAATGAAAAGGATTAAATGAAAAATATTCTTCAGGCTCAGAAGCATTTAAACGTTAATGTTTATTGGCGTAATGGAACTGTAATCTTGTTAAAATTGGTCCTAATCATGCATATTTTGCCAATTGGATAAAAGTTTTGTGAACCAAGTCCTTACAGAGCAAATTTAATTCACATATTTCAAAGTTACTGAAAATCCATTTCCTAATAGAAGCTCTTATTATCAAAATTACTTTTCTTAGCATATCAAGGCCCCACAAGGCCCAGGAGAATAAAATAATTTGTTTTATAAAGGGAAGTGCTGCTATAGTTTCTCCAAAAATCTTCAGAAAGAAGAGCTCTATAGAAAACTACTTTAGCAACTAAACCTAATGGTTTTAGTATGCTAGACACTGGAAAAAGTTTCAAGAGGTAGTTGATTTCTTCCAGTAGAGCTCTAGAAGTTCCATTAGATCAACCAATATTTATAGAAAACAACATTGAGAGAAATTGGTTTTAAAGCAAGTATGAGTACATATTACGTAGCACCTTAAGAACTTCCATGCCATTATGAACTGTTTGAAAATTGTTGTTTCCATGGATTAAACCTCAAATAAATGAAACTCTGCTTGAGTAACTTAAAAACTACCTTGAAGAGTTGCTGGTTCATGCTAAACCTTTGCTATAGCCCCCTAGAAAAGAGATCAAGATTTCTTAATTGAGTTATTCAATATTCAGGGGTTAACTTAATTGGGCTAATCAACACATTTGCAATCCCAAAATCAAGAATGGATTGTGAACAAAATAGGGTAATAAGGACACAATATACAATATTACTCAGCCTCCAACCTTGTGACCAGATGTGACACCAGCAAAATATCTATTACAGGTTAATCCAGAATTACAAAAAAGTGGATTAAATTAGGTAGCTCAAGATACAGCTTCTCATGTAAATGACATCAGGTTTGGATAACACATAGGCTGTAATTCAAATTAGCAGAATCCCTACATTTCTTAATCATTAACATGCATTCCTCCATTATAGTTTTTGTTTAAAAAAGCTTAGCTTTGTTTCCCAGTAATTCAGATCTATGGTAATGTGGTCCTGAGAGAGAGAAGATCAGTTTCACCTTTGCAAATGAAGATCTGTAAACCAATGAATAGACCAGCATTATTAAATTACATATTTCAAGCATTAGACAGTAAAAGCTTACTGAGTCACACACAACAATCTGGCTGAGTTTTGTCAGTCTGAATCTGTCCCATTGTTTTTGTCTAACACCCTAAACATGTTTGGCTCTGTAACATACACTTTTGAGTTTACAGTGTAACAGGGGCAGGAAAATAGTTTGGTAACTAATTAATATTTGGATAGCATTTGTTCATTCCAAATATTTCGATTGTATACAACAATTTAAAATTAATAATTAGCGTAATAGGTTAATTGTCTGAATTGGCCTTAAACCACAAACATCTTATTTTTTTGGTAAATTTTTCAGCACACAGGGTAATGTTCAGATTAGCCTTCCTTCCATCCTACATTCCAACCAGAATCCAGATTATCTTCTGTGGTTTTCTGATTTACACGATGATTTCCGCAGGATTCAGTAGTGAGAACACTGTACATATTTGTAAACTACTTTCATATTCCATTTTGGTGACTTCTAGAATAATTTGTATCTACCTGTGCTTGAAACTGCCAATTGCTCACAAGAGCACTGACGATCCACAGGCAATCTAATGAGTTAAACTAATTAGGAAATGTATTTTTTCCAAAAATTCTTCATATGGATACTAAGTCATTTTAGGTACCTGATTGCCTTCTCTTAGGCATGTCAATCTTCTCAGGCAAAACAGATAAGGTTTTCACCACAGTAAGGTGAAATTTGACCAGATATTTAATGGTCATTTAAAACTTCTGTGTGATTATTTGCTTCACCCTATACACTTTTTTAAGTTAATTGTGCTAGCCTCTTTATTACATCCACTTCCCACCTTGGCTGTGCACAAGAACTACATAAAATTGTTTCAGATCAGTATCGGACTTAGCGTGTCAAACTGACTACTGGTTTGTTACTATGATTTTATATTCCAGCACTGTGAGCTCAATTTTTTCTGGTACATTGTATGCATTACTTTACAGAAAAGCTTCAGCAGCTTTTCTGCTGCTGAAAGCCTCTTGCAAATTCCTTCTGTCTTGACTGGACGACAGGATATCAGCAGGGGATGACTAAAAACCAACAATAACAAAAAACCCCTTTCCCTCTAGGAGACTCAAACTCAGCTGGAATGCAGACTTTCTGTTGAATGGGAAGAAATTTTTAATTATGTACAAAGAATAGCTGAATAAAGGAGAAAATGTAAATAATTAACGATTGACTTCACCCTACAACAGCAAGAATTCCTCCTGATTATTTTTAAACAGAAAACAATTATAATAAAATTTCAGAGTATGAGAAATCAACTACTTTTTCAGGTACTCTTTTCTGTTTCCTAAAATAAAACAGCCCAATGTGACTGTGTCACTTAAACATTTGTAAAGGAAAGAAAATCCCCTGATTCTCCTTATGCATATTCTGATCAGCTCATGGAAATGTCAGAGTCTTCACACACATAACTGCTGTGTGAAAGTCTTCAGCAGTGAAAGGAAGAGGGAGGAAAAAAGCCTAGATAGTCCTCCTTCATTGTGATCACATGGCTTTGTAATCAAATGGTACTAACCCGATTTAGAGAAACTGAAGAGCTAAGTCCAGAATAGAATTTGATTGAAGAAACAGGACAACAGCTGTTAGAACTGAAGGAAGACTGTCATAGTAAATAGCCAGCATGGAACGAATTGCCCAAAGAGAAGGACAGAAAACATTGACAGAGGTGAGAAATTCTGAACTTTGGTATGAGCTGCCACAATGACAATGAATGTCATTTCTAGGAGGATTAGTTCTTCTAGATAAATGAAACTTGGTAGACCACTAGCTTTCCTTCAAAAAGCTCAAACCCAAACAAGTAGAAAACTCTCGTTAAAGAGAACAAGGTAAGCTTCGTACAAAACCTGGATTCCACATTGACTTTCAGGATAGTGAAAGTGAGATTTATTTCATCCTACAGGATTCCTTTTTAAACTAAGTCCAGTGTGTCCATGTCCTTCTTGTACTGGGGAGCCCAAAATTGAACTCAGTACTTCTCAGAAATGCCAAATTCATGAGGAGAATCCTTTCCATGGACATGCAGATTGATGCAGCCCAGGAGGCTGCTGCCTGCCTTTGGCACGGACATGCTCTGCTGGATCTTGGTCCTTTTGTTGTTTATCAGAGCCCCCAATTCCTTCTCTGCAAAGCTTCTTCCAGCTGCTGGTTCCCAGCTGTTGGTACATGGTTTTTTTCTGTTCCAGAGGTTCAAGTTTGCATTTGTTTTTTATGAACTGTGTGAACTTCTTTGAGTTTCTTACAAATCTGTAAGTCAAATTATAGTCAACCCTAAATGAATTGAATTTCTCATAGATTAAAAAATAAATTAAAAAAAATAAAAAATGAAAAACAATTAAAAGAGGTTTTCCTTCAGCTGGTTTTTGGAAGCATAAAATTGCAGGACTGCATTCTACTGATCACTGGTAGAGTCTGAATGAAACCACTGAGCCTAATAAATAACCTTTGGTGCTTTCCATGAGATAAGTATTTTGAACTAGTAGAAGGTCAGTAACTCAGATACATTTCTTTAGTTTAGCTTCAAATGCAGCATTTTGCTTTGATAAGGTAATTGTATAAAGCTATCTCATTTTAGGAGGAAATTTAGGACTGAACAAATCTTCTCAATTATTTTTTGAAACTTCAAGCTTAGATCATCATGCACTTTCGTGCTGAAAGCAGTCATTCTCACTTATGAGCCTGATGTCTTTTCTCCTTTGTGATACTTATGCTTGATTTGCTGCCTGTAGGCATGAGTATCTACAACCATTTCAGTAAAACAAGATGTTACTAGTATTGTTATCCCACTTATGCAGGTATCACCGGTAGAATATATTGCTTTCAAGTTCTCCATGGACCACAAATGATGGTAGTTTAAACAGCCTTCAGTCGTCTTATCAGCATGAATTTTACTCCTCTGCAAACTGAGTGCTTTGCCTGACATTAAAAAATAAATAAATAAATAAAAATTATCTTTTTATTACTTGCAGTACAGTTTCTCCTGCTGATGGCAAGGGTAATCAAGGTGATGGAAACCCACACACTTAATTCTCAGTCATTAAAATATGTCAAGAAACAAGTCCTGAGCTCCTTAACTTAAATAAACCTCAACTGAAAATAAAGGTTAACCTGAACAGTAATTTACACTTAAGATTAACTTAGGCACATAGTTGCCATTGCTTTAATGAAAATTCAGTACATTTTTAAATCTGGCTCTGGGCTTATATTTAGGTTGATAAAGCCACATATAAACTGAGTAAAATAAAACCATAATATTTTATCATTCCCGGATAGCCAGGCATTTAATGTAACACACTAATAAGATGTTTAAGAATTTAACTTAGCAAACTGCAAAATTTGCTTTAGCCTCATAAACTCTCTCTATATATACATATTTCAAACTGATCTACAGTGCTTACAAACTGTAACTGGGTAAAGATGTAAGACCCTTTAAAGGTTACTGAGAAAAGGTAATCCCTGAGGAGAACAAAGGGAGAAGGAAGGTCCTTGGAGACACTGCTGCGGCATTTTCAAATGACAAGAACTGCTGGCAGCACCAGAGGAAGCAAAATTAAATGATCTTGTAACCTCTTAGTAATGCTTACATTTTTGTGCCTAGATCAAGCCTCGGGTCAGAGACTGTGTGGTTTTGTTACCTTTTGTTTATTATTTCGCTTTCCCTGATTTCCTTTTAAGTAATTCATAGCAAACTATACACTATGCTAGAATGTATGGCTGTAGTTCTTTCTGTCCATACCATAGCATGGCATGAACTCTGGTGGGATGGTCTAACCTGTGCAGAACATCATCCCACCTTCTCCCAAGAACCCTTGCATTGTATGAGTCCATTCCTGTGGCTTGCCTGGTTGTAGATATCAGGGATGTGATTGCCTGATGGAAGCTGAATCTGATGACTTCAGGACTGAGGAATCCCAGTCCCTGTCCTGCACAGCCAGGCTGTGACAGACCCTGACCTTGGGGACAGCCAGCAGCTGAGCTGAGCACACACACTGTAGACACAGCCCACCACACACAGTTCTCACATTCACATGAGCAATACAAATGGTCTGATTCCATTCTTAGTCACCAGCTAATCAGGCTCAGGATCAAAGTTTGCCAGACTCACACAAACACAAATGTGGACCCATGATCCCTCCCGTAGCCAGCTCTCAGACCCCCAGGCTCCCTGTACATGGTGCCCAAGACATTGATCTTTCCAGTAGCTGGCTCCCAGACCTCTCACGCTGTTCTGGTTCATGCAAGCATACAAAAACAGAATAGAGATCACCTTCAGCCAGGAAAATAGCTATGAATAATGTTTAATAAGACTACAGGACAGACTGCAATCATCAGCTGCTAGGCTTGTCCAGACAATGATATGACCAACAACTTATTTACATATAGCTGGCCCCTATTACCCCCCTCTCCTCTCCATTTTCACATACTTGTTCTTTTCACATCCATCTTGGTCCTTCCTTTCCTCAACTTTATCCCTTCCCTTGAACAACCCCAAGGTCCTCAGCAAGAGCCTCAGGACAACTGAAAGCCCAGAGCAGTGCTCAAAGCATCTTTAAATTTGATTATTCCTGCTTATTTGTGAATGGAAAGCAAAAGGTCACATCAGTCAAATCTGGTTTGAGTCCTATGAAGGAGTGCTGCAAACTGTCAAGTTTTTTAACTAGGACATTGCTGGTGATCTGCTGCAGTCTCACACTGCCTGTCTTATTGGCAGGTAGCTCCTTTGGCAGCTGAGGTGAGTGAAAAATATCCCTCCGTGTTTTTTTCATGGTTGTTTCTACTAAATTTTCATGCACTGTATTCGAGTGTGTGTTCCAGCTTGTTGGAGAAGGTGATAGATAATCCCCAGACAGAAGTCTGGCTCTGGTTTCTGGAGAGCAAAGCACTGTGCACACATAAATACACAACTGTCAGAGGTGCTCATGGGAGGACCTCCAGGTAACTCATAGCAGGGTGCCAAGGGACTTGGTATCACAGAGCATCTCTGATAGATACTGCATTATAATGACATGCATAGCCACACTAACTGCACTCAGAATACCAATGATTCAGGCTATTATAAGAGTAAGAAAAATTACTCTTAACAGGGGATAGGTTATATACTTGCCGAGATCCTCTTCTTGTGCATGTTATATACACCTGGTGTATTGACACTCAGCAGTGAAGATGAATGACTGAGATACAGGTCCTGCAGGACCCACATCTGTCAGGAATACTTCTGTGCCATGACATAGGCTGGTGGTGATGGATGTCCAGGCATTAGATGCCTCTTGTGAATCCTTTCATTATTTTGAAGTGTTTCTGCAGTGTAAATATGGGGAAAAAGTATAGTTAAGCACAGGGAAGTACGTTTAGGCAAGGTGCACAATACTGTAAATACAATACTGAACCAGACGGAGTTCAGAGTGCCTGATAAATCCTATTTTGGATATACTTTGTATAACTCAACAGTGCCTAAAGAATTCATATAACATTTTCCCCCCCCTTTACTGTAGATCAAACAGGTTCTTCTGGTAATAGTTTAGATTGTTCTCTAGTTAAAATAATTAGAAGTATGTATATTCCCCTTGAAAGCAGGATGTGTTGCAGTAGTTGCTTAATGCGTTAGCAATACTACTCATAGTCTTGGCTTCTTCTGGTACAAAGAAAGCAAATCACACTATTCCCAAAGAATGCAATCCCATTTCACTTCACATGCCCTGGTGTTGTACTACAGTGGAAGATCTCATAGACAAAACGGTTATGTTCCTTGAAAACTAATGTTCATAGAAGTTGTACATTACAACATTTGGATCAACTACTTATTGGTAATATTTTCTTTAATTCATACAGGCATACGTTACAAAGTTCAGGAGATGCATGAGAAAATGAATATATTTATTAAAAAGTAAACATTTACCCTCTAAAAAAATTGCTCATTGCTCTTTTATTTTGCTTCCATGTATTTTACTGCTTTTTCCCCTACTCAGCATGATCCAAATTGTTCAAGTTAAATTAATTTAAATATATTGCTTCCTCTTCTATGTCTAGCAGACAGAGAGGAAGCAGACACACCGAAACACCAGAAGAAGCAGACACTAACACATAGAAGCAGACGCTAACACTGACCGATTCATCTGGAGTGTTTGCTCTTTACTTTTTTCATTACCGCCTCATCCCTGGAAGTCTTCAAGGCCAGGCTGGATGAGGCTTTGAGCAAACCGGTCTAGTGCAATGTGTGGCAGGGGGGATTGGAACTAGATGAGCTTTAGGGTCCCTTCTAACCCAAACCATTATATGGTTCTGTGAAAATGCCTAGAAAGAAAACAGGCCTCTCCTTTCGTCCTTCCAAAAGCTGGGGGAGAA
>NW_009920477.1:0-4041 GCF_000696875.1 Nestor notabilis | reverse complement strand
CTACCATCACAATCATGCAGTCTTTCTTCCTGTCTAGATAAATGTCAGCCTTTTAAAACAGATTAAACATTCTGTCAATGGCAGATTCTCAGGTGAGCTGGATGGTGTGGAAAACTAGACATCAAATAATGTCTTATGGACATAAAAACATGGAGAGAGTGAAGCTGAGAAATCACACTTCTGTGTTAATCACAACAGGGCTTCAAGAAAAGCTTAGAGTTTAAAGTTTAATCTCCTCTTTGTACTTCTCATCTATTTTTGTTCTGGAATGAGGGAAACATTGGTTTCACCTTTCAGTTCTTATGCAACAGACCAAATTTAGAAAAATGTTTACATTTCTTCCTGAAGGCTTTTGCTCTGACTATGGCTATTATAAAAGTGCTATAACAACAAGAGCTTAGAAAAAAATGTTTCATTTCCCTTACTTCGTGAAAATGACAGCAGTGTGCACATCCATTCCATCACCCTCAACTCGATGAATTTTAAGCTGAATAAGAGGCCCTTAACAACTCAGTTGGGTCTCCTTGCTTAATAACCACATTCTCCTAAAACTACTGATTTTCTGTCTGATGGAAAAAAAAAATTTTCAAAGAAAAAAGAGAATTAAGGAGATGGAGGAAAGCATGGACCATAGGCAAGGTTAGTTCCCTCCCAGCTCTTTGAAGAAGGAAGCAGGAGGCAGCAAGAGCTGAGCCGTGTCATATTTTTTTGTTGTTTCCTCAGCTTTTCAAAGTGCCTTGGCTATTTGATCTCTAGCACATAGGTGCTGTAACCACTTTTCAGCAAAAGGCTTATCTTTATATGCCACTTTTAGAACTATATTTCATAGTGAATGGCATGAAAAAGTTTCTCCACTGATCTTCAAAACAACTTGCAAGTAAAATAGCAAGCTATCATTCTCCATTTCTCTTTGTGAAGCTCACTTTTACATGTCTCTTTCTTTTTTTAATCATGCTTTCTCAAAGAATATTGGTGCTACTTGACCTTTAAATGTTAAAATCCGTTTGAATGGCATTTACTATAAACTCTGCAGCCATATACTGCATGTGAAGGCTAATATACATAAGAATCAAGAGTTGTATTTCATGATGCACAGTGAGGCTTATGAATTCGTTTTATTATTCCTATCACCTCCCCACCTCAATGAAAATAGATTTTCAACTAGCTACTGCTATTTTAAGAAGAAAGTAGGGAGAGTATATAGTGGCAAGCTGATTGACATAAGTCAGCCAGCAACTCCAGCTAAAGGTCTGAGTCTGCAAGCTGTTTCTTGTGGGTGGATCTCTGTGCTTAGATTGAGAAGCCTGCAGAATTTAAACTGAAATCAGCTATAGCTGAGCTATAAGGTATAAACTCCTACTTTCAAAATTCTTCAAATGAAGAACCACTTACAAAGTGGAGTCACTTTACATATTACTATTACCACTTTCTGTTTGCTTCCAATCAGTTTTAACACGCAACTATTAATTCATTTTTATTTAATTTTTATTTAATTTTTTGTCTTTGTCTCACAGTGGGCAATAAGAAGATGCTTCCATCACAGCATCTACCTGGATGAAATTTGAAATCTGAACCAAATATCCCACCCTTTTCCTTCAAAAGTTAGAGAGAAAGTCCAAGCAGAGGAACCAGTCGTATGGATGAAACTGAAAATATTCCCAATACACTAAACAATTTCATTCAGGCTCATCTCTCTAACCCAAAGCTGTTTGGCAATGATTCAGTCATAACAGATCCTCTGTACCAATATCAGCTAGGACAAAATAGCAGATTTTGTCCAGTTCTCATGCGAGTAAAAAAAGTAAGACAGAAGGTCCCTTTCCTCCATCAATTTCTGAAGAACATGACAGATTTTGAAGATTTTGATTCAAAATTTATGTCCATAGCATGCTGCAGAAGAAAGTGTGGATTTTCACTTGTGGCTTTTCTTTTGCTTGCAAAGGTGGACTGGTCTGTTTTACCTGTCAGAGAGTCTTTCTGCCTACAGAGAAAAGGTTTAGACTCCAGGAAGAGAAGACAAAAAATAGTGATTAACTTGCCATTATTTCTCTTACTCACTGAGTTCAGACTGGTAGAAATGGCTGTCACAAAGAAAGAGGGTCAGGGCTCCGCTGTGCTGCAGAAGCAGTCCATGGCCTGAGCAGCCTGCAGAAGACTAGTCATTGCAGAAATCTGGGTATTAGATCTTCCTGGGTAGCCAGCCAATAAACTCAAGTAATCCCATTGTCTGCTGTACAAAAACTGTGAGCATGCACAGTTTCCAGTGTTCACTCAGTTTTCTTGTTTCACCTCTCCTAGTTAGAAGGCATGGACTCATTTGCAGGATTCTACCAATGAAGCCTGTCATGTTGGGATGGAGACACCTCTAGAACATGACAGAATTATAGTGCTTACAACACCCACAGGAAACAGTTGTTATCCCACAGGCAAGTGAGAAATTGAGTCACCATATCATCATCATCTCCTACAGCCCAGCCGAGTGTCCCAGTTATAACATCATCTAAGTAAAATGAAGCCTTAAAGGTAAGTACCTCTGCAGTTCTGCGGAGCCTTGCCAGCACAACAAACTGTCTCACATTTGAATTATAGACATCTAGGCTGGATCATGACCTGTAGGATGACCTCAGGAGGTACGGGTGTGCCAAAGCAAGGACTGTTCAATATTCACCCGATTATGTGCTTCATCCTGAAGTAACTGGGGCACGGTCATCATTGGGAACTTTCCACTCAGGCATGCAGAGCTCCCTTCGCTGTGTTCACTAGTACACATGCTGACCCTGCTCTACAGAGGTTTACTGAGCTTTCCTCCCAATCAAAGGAGATAATTTGGTTACTTCATAGCCTTTAGAAAGCAAATTTAAAAGTAATCTTCTATTCTTAGCTCAACTGCTTCTGCTTTCAAAAACATTTTCCCAAGAGCTCAGCTCAGATGAATAGGATGTTGTCCACAGAGCTGTATTGCTTGCCTGCAATTTCCACCAACCATGCCGAAAAAGGTACCTAGTAGTTAAAGGTACAATACCAATCTCCAAAAGAAAGAAAATCCTCCTATTACAAACCCAAGAAATTCCTCTCTCAGTTAGATAACTGTCACCCGAGAACAAGATTACAGGTATTGCAGGTTTTTGTGGTTTGTCATACATTAGCCTCAAACTTTCTCATATGATGCAAATCTCCTCCAAGGCATGTTGCACCTTCACTCCCCACTAAGCACTACTGCACTGGTAACAGTGATGGTGATAGATACTTCCAGAAAGCAATATCTGGATTCCTCCATGCTGAAAACACTGCTTTCAGCAGCTGAAATGGTGCCTTCTACCTGAAAATTCAAAGGCAAAACTGAGACTCATAGTGTCATTAAAAGTCATTCAAAACCTTTGTTATGAAGTATTTCCCACAGATTTGTTTCCACAGTTTTAAATTGAAAATAAAATACATATTTTAGAACAATAAGCATCAATATTTGGTAGTGTTTTTCTATTTTTTTCCATAGCAAATAGTGTCCTTATCCCAGTGAAGCTGCAATATTATTCATGGCACACATCCTGTAGGCTGGCTTCCATTTCCTACCTTTTCTACCAGAAAATTCAGCAGCTGTTCTCAAAAACTGTCTGCATTTCTCAGGTTTGTGATTCCACTAGCCAGGTGGTAGGTAGGTGGAATCACAGAAACCTTACGTGTCTCAAAGCAATCTTAGCATGCAACTATGATATTAGTATCCTTAATGTTTTCACCACAGTCTTGGCTTAAAAACGCAGGGCAAGATGTGTACAAAAATAAAAGGCTTATTTAGTAAAGTGTCATACCTGGAGAGAAAATCTGGTATTTCTGCACACGCTGAAGCCTAAACTTACCCTTCCTGAGAGGCACCATAATTAGTCCATAGACAAAATTCTTCTGATATCATTGCTTTGTTAAAATTGCCACAATCTCAAGTTCAGGCTCTATAATATCAGTTATATTTAAGGTCAGTTATAAAACTGAAGAGGAAGACTGACCTGTTATATTTAAAGGGATGGAGCATTCACAACTTCCTTGGGC